>NC_060128.1:2109971-2371400 GCF_021461395.2 Schistocerca americana
TTCCTTTGTACTTATGTCGGCATTGTGCCTTTTGTATTACATTCGGATGCAATTTCTGTGTTTCATCTTCAATAAGAAGGTCCAAGGGGATACAGTAAACCTGAAGTGAAGCAACGGAATCTAAAATGGACTCACAGGAGAAGATCAAATCATAGATAGTTAGTGTCAGTCCTCTTCTACTTAAGTCGGCATTGTGCCTTTTGTATTAAATTCAGATGCAATTTCTGTGTTCATCGTCAATAAGAAGGTACTAGGGATACAGTAGACCTGAAGTGAAGCATCGGAAACTGAAACTGGACTCACAGGAGAGGTTCAAATCATAGAAACTTAGAGTGTCAGTCATCTTGTACTTAAGTCGGCATTGTGCCTTTTGTATTAAATGCGGATGCAATTTCTGTGGTTTCATCGTCAATAAGAAGGTCCAAGGATTACAGTAAACCTGAAGTGAAGCATCGGAATCTAAAGCTGGACTTACAGGAAAGGTTCATACATAGGATGTTTAGAGTGTCAGTCCTCTTGTACTTAAGTCGGCATTGATCATTTTGTATTAAATTCGAATCAATTCCTGTGTTTCATCGTCAATAAGAAAGTCCAAGGGATACAGTAAACTTGAAGTGAAGCATCAGAATCTAAAACTGGACTCACAGGAGAGGTTCAAATCATAGAAAGTTAGAGTGTCAGTCATCTTGTACTTAAGTCGGCATTGTTCCTTTTGGTATTGAAATTGGGGATGCAATTTTCTGTGTTTCATCGTCAATAAGAAGATCCAAGGGATACAGTAAACCTGAAGTGAAGCATCGGAATCTAAAACTGGACTCAAAGGAGAGGTTCAAATCATAGAAAGTTAGGAGTGTCAGTCATCTTGTACTATGTCGGCCTAGTGCCTTTTGTATTAAATTCGGATGCAATTCTGTGTTTCATCGTCAATAAGACGGTCCAAGGATTACAGTTAACCTGAAGTGAAGCATCGGAATCTAAAACTGGGACTTACAGGAAAGGTTCAGTATCATAGGATGTTAGAGTGTCTGTCCTCTTGTACTTAAGTCGGCATTGTTCCTTTGTATTAAATTCGGAATCAATTCCTGTGTTTCATCGTCAATAAGAAAGTCCAAGGGAGACAGTAAACCTGAAGTGAAGCAGCAGAATCTGAACTGGACTCACAGGAGAGGTTCAAATCATAGAAAGTTAGAGTGTCAGTCATCTTGTACTTAAGTCGGCATTGTGCCTTTTGTAGTTAAATTCGGATGCAATTTCTGTCTTTCATCGTCAATAAGAAGGTCCAAGGGATACAGTAAACCTGAAGTGAGCATCGGAATCTAAAACTGACTCACAGGAGAGGTTCATATCAAAGAAAGTTAGAGTGTCAGTCCTCTGTACTTAAGTCGGCATTGTTCCTTTTGTATTATAATCGGAAGCAATTTCTGGTCCTTTCATCGTCAATGAATAAGGTCCAAGGGATACAGTAAACCGAAGTGAAGCATCGGAACTATAAAGTTGACTCACAGGAGAGTTTCAAATCATTGAAAGTTATAGTGTCAGTCCTCTTGTACTTAAGCCGGCATTGTTCCATTTGTATTATATTTGGATGCAATTTCTGTGTTTCATCGTCAATAAGAAGGTCCAAGGGATACAGTAAACCTGAAGTGAAGCATTCGGAATCTAAAACTGGACTCACTAGAGACGTTCAAGTCATAGAAAGTTAGAGTGTCCAGTCATCTTGTACTTATGTCGGCATTGTGCCTTTTGGATTAAATTCGGATCCAATTTCTGTGTTTCATCGTCAATAAGAAGGTCCAAGGGATACAGTAAACCTGAAGTGAAGCATCGGAATTCAAAAACTGGACTCACAGAAAGGTTCAAATCATAGATAGTTATAGTGTCGGTCATCTTGTACTTAAGTCGGCATTGTTCCTTTTGTATTAAATTCGCTGCAATTTCTGTGTTTCATCGTCAATAAGAAGGTCCAAGGGATACAGTATACCTGAAGTGAAGCATCGGAATCCAAAACTTGTCTCGCAGGAGAGGTTCAAATCATAGAAAGTTAGAATGTCTGTCCTCTCGTACTTAGGTCGGCATTGTTCCTTTTGAATTAAATCGGATGCAATTTCTGTGTTTCATCGTCAATAAGTTGGTCCAAGCGATACAGTAAACCTGAAGTGAAGCATCGGAATCTGAAACTGGACTCACAGGAGAGGTTTATTTCATAGAAAATTAGAGTGTCAGTCCTCTTGTACGTATGTCGGCATTGTGCCTTTTGTATTAAATTCGGATGCAATTTCTGTGTTTCAGCGTCAATAAGAAGGTCCAAGGGATACAGAAAACCTGAAGTGAAGCATCGGAATCTAAAACTGGACTCAAAGGAGAAGTTCAAATCATACAAAGTTAGTGTCAGTCCTCTTCTACTTAAGTCGGCATTGTGCCTTTTGTATTAAATTCAGATGCAATTTCTGTGTTTCATCGTCAATAAGAAGGTCCTAGGGATACAGTAAACCTGAAGTGAAGCATCGGAAACTGAAACTGGACTCACAGGAGAGGTTCAAATCATAGAATGTTAGAGTGTCATTCCTCTTGTACTTAAGTCGGCATTGTTCCTTTTGTATTAAATTCGGAATCAATTTCTGTGTTTCATCGTCAATAAGATGGTCGAAGGGATACAGTAAACCTGAAGTGAAGCATCGGATTCTAAAACTGGACTCACAGGAGAGGTTCAAATCATAGAAAGTTAGAGTGTCAGTCATCTTGTACTTAAGTCGGCATTGTGCCTTTTGTATTAAATTCGGATGCAATTTCTGTCTTTCATCGTCAATAAGAAGGGCCAAGGGATACAATAAACCTGAAGTGAAATATCGGAGTCTAAAACTGACTCACAGGAGAGTTTGATATCATTGAAAGTTATAGTGTCAGGGCTCTTGTACTTAAGTCGGCATTGTTCCTTTTGTATTAAATTGTGATGCAATTTCTGTGTATCATCGTCAATACGAAGGTCCAAGGGATATAGTAAACCTGAAGTGAAGCATCGGGATCTAAAACTGGACTCACAGGAGAGGATCAAATCATAGAAAGTTAGAGTGTCAGTCATCTTGTACTTAAGTCGGCATTGTGACTTTTGTATTAAATTCGGATGCAATTTCTGTGTGTCATCGTCAATAAGAAGGTCCAAGGGATACAATAAACCTGAAGTGAAGCATCGGAATCTGAACCTGGACTCATTGGAGAGGTTCAAATCATAGAAAGTTAGAGTGTCAGTCATCTTGTACTTAAGTCGGCATTGTGCCTTTTGTATTAAATTCGGATGCAATCTCTGTGTTTCAATGTCAATTAGAAGGTCCAAGGAGTACTGTAAACCTGAAGTGAAGCATCGGAATCTGAAACTGGACTCACAGGAGAGGTTTATTTCATAGAAAATTAGAGTGTCAGTCCTTTTGTACTTATGTCGGCATTGTGCCTTTTGTATTACATTCGGATGCAATTTCTGTGTTTCATCTTCAATAAGAAGGTCCAAGGGATACAGTAAACCTGAAGTGAAGCAACGGAATCTAAAATTGGACTCACAGGAGAAGATCAAATCATAGATAGTTAGTGTCAGTCCTCTTCTACTTAAGTCGGCATTGTGCCTTTTGTATTAAATTCAGATGCAATTTCTGTGTTTCATCGTCAATAAGAAGGTACTAGGGATACAGTAGACCTGAAGTGAAGCATCGGAAACTGAAACTGGACTCACAGGAGAGGTTCAAATCATAGAAACTTAGAGTGTCAGTCATCTTGTACTTAAGTCGGCATTGTGCCTTTTGTATTAAATTCGGATGCAATTTCTGTGTTTCATCGTCAATAAGAAGGTCCAAGGATTACAGTAAACCTGAAGTGAAGCATCGGAATCTAAAGCTGGACTTACAGGAAAGGTTCATATCATAGGATGTTAGAGTGTCAGTCCTCTTGTACTTAAGTCGGCATTGATCATTTTGTATTAAATTCGAAATCAATTCCTGTGTTTCATCGTCAATAAGAAAGTCCAAGGGATACAGTAAACTTGAAGTGAAGCATCAGAATCTAAAACTGGACTCACAGGAGAGGTTCAAATCATAGAAAGTTAGAGTGTCAGTCATCTTGTACTTAAGTCGGCATTGTTCCTTTTGTATTAAATTGGGATGCAATTTCTGTGTTTCATCGTCAATAAGAAGATCCAAGGGATACAGTAAACCTGAAGTGAAGCATCGGAATCTAAAACTGGACTCAAAGGAGAGGTTCAAATCATAGAAAGTTAGAGTGTCAGTCATCTTGTACTTATGTCGGCATAGTGCCTTTTGTATTAAATTCGGATGCAATTTCTGTGTTTCATCGTCAATAAGACGGTCCAAGGATTACAGTTAACCTGAAGTGAAGCATCGGAGTCGAAAACTGGACTCACAGGAGAGTTTCATATCATAGGATATTAGAGTGGCAGTCCTCTTGTACTTAAGCCGGCATTGTTCCTTTTGTATTATATTTGGATGCAATTTCTAAGTTTCATCGTCAATAAGAAGGTCCAAGGGATACAGCAAACCTGAAGTGAAGCATCGGAATCTAAAACTGGACTCACAAGAGAGGTTCAAATCATAGAAAGCTAGAGTGTCAGTCATCTTGTACTTAAGTCGGCATTGTGCCTTTTGTATTAAATTCGGATGCAATTTCTGTGTTTCATCGTCAATAAGAAGGTCCAAGGGATACAGTAAACCTGAAGTGAAGCATCGTAATCTAAAACTGGACTCACTAGAGACGTTCAAGTCATAGAAAGTTAGAGTGTCAGTCATCTTGTACTTATGTCGGCATTGTGCCTTTTGGATTAAATTCGGATCCAATTTCTGTGTTTCATCGTCAATAAGAAGGTCCAAGGGATACAGTAAACCTGAAGTGAAGCATCGGAATTTAAAACTGGACTCACAGGAAAGGTTCAAATCATAGATAGTTATAGTGTCGGTCATCTTGTACTTAAGTCGGCATTGTTCCTGTTGTATTAAATTCGGCTGCAATTTCTGTGTTTCATCGTCAATAAGAAGGTCCAAGGGATACAGTATACCTGAAGTGAAGCATCGGAATCCAAAACTTGGCTCGCAGGAGAGGTTCAAATCATAGAAAGTTAGAATGTCAGTCCTCTCGTACTTAGGTCGGCATTGTTCCTTTTGAATTAAATTCGGATGCAATTTCTGTGTTTCATCGTCAATAAGTAGTTCCAAGCGATACAGTAAACCTGAAGTGAAGCATCGGAATCTGAAGCTGGACTCACAGGAGAGGTTTATTTCATAGAAAATTAGAGTGTCAGTCCTCTTGTACTTATGTCGGCATTGTGCCTTTTGTATTAAATTCGGATGCAATTTCTGTGTTTCAGCGTCAATAAGAAGGTCCAAGGGATACAGAAAACCTGAAGTGAAGCATCGGAATCTAAAACTGGTCTCAAAGGAGAAGTTCAAATCATAGAAACTTAGTGTCAGTCCTCTTCTACTTAAGTCGGCATTGTGCCTTTTGTATTAAATTCAGATGCAATTTCTGTGTTTCATCGTCAATAAGAAGGTCCTAGGGATACAGTAAACCTGAAGTGAAGCATCGGAAACTGAAACTGGACTCACAGGAGAGGTTCAAATCATAGAAAGTTAGAGTGTCATTCCTCTTGTACTTAAGTCGGCATTGTTCCTTTTGTATTAAATTCGGAATCAATTTCTGTGTTTCATCGTCAATAAGAAGGTCGAAGGGATATAGTAAACCTGAAGTGAAGCATCGGATTCTAAAACTGGACTCACAGGAGAGGATCAAATCATAGAAAGTTAGAGTGTCAGTCATCTTGTACTTAAATCGGCATTGTGCCTTTTGTATTAAATTCGGATGCAATTTCTGTCCTTCATCATCAATAAGAAGGTACAAGGGATACAATAAACCTGAAGTGAAATATCGGAAGCTAAAACTGACTCACAGGAGAGGTTCATATCAAAGAAAGTTAGAGTGTCAGTCCCCTTTTACTTAAGTTCGGCATTGTTCAATTTGTATTAAATTCAGATGCAATTTCTGTGTTTCATCGTCAATAAGAAGGTCCAAGGGATACAGTAAACCTGAATTGAAGCATCGGAATCTAAAACTGGACTCACTAGAGAGGTTCAAGTCATAGAAAGTTAGAGTGTCAGTCATCTTGTACTTATGTCGGCATTGTGCCTATTGGATTAAATTCGGATTCAATTTCTGTGTTTCATCGTCAATAAGAAGGTCCAAGGGATACAGTAAACCTGAAGTGAAGCATCGGAATCTAAAACTGGACTCACAGGAGAGGATCAAATCATAGAAAGTTAGAGTGTCAGACATCTTGTACTTAAGTTGGCATTGTGCCTTTTGTATTAAATTCGGATGCAATTTCTGTGTTTCATCGTCAATAAGAAGGTCCAAGGGATACAGTAAACCTGAAGTGAAGCATCGGAATCCGAAACTTGACTCGCAGGAGAGGTTCAAATCATAGAAAGTTAGTATTTCAGTCCTCTTGTACTTAAGTCGGCATTGCTCCTGTTGTATTAAATTCGGATGCAATATCTGTGTTTCATCGTCAACAAGAAGGTCCAAGGTATACAGTAAACCTGAAGTGAAGCATCTGAACCTAAGACTGGACTCACAGGAGAGGATCAAATCAAAGAAAGTTAGTATGTCAGTCCTCTTGTACTTAAGTCGGCATTGCTCCTTTTGTATTAAGTTCGGATGCAATATCTGTGTTTCATCGTCAACAAGAAGGTCCAAGGGATACAGTAAACCTGAAGTGAAGCATCTGAACCTAAGACTGGACTCACAGGAGAGGTTCAAATCATAGAGAGTTAGAGTGTCAGTCATCTTGTTCTTAAGTCGGCATTGTGCCTTTTGTATTAAATTCGGATGCAATTTCTGTGTTTCATCGTTAATAAGAAGGACCAAGGGATACAGTAAACCTGAAGTGAAGCATCGGAACTAAAATTTGACTAACAGGAGAGTATCAATTCATTGAAAGTTATAGTGTCAGTCCTCTTGTACTTAAGTCGGCATTAATCCTTTTGTATTAAATTGGGATGCAATTTCTGTGTTTCATCGTCAATAAGAAGATCCAAGGGATACAGTAAACCTGAAGTGAAGCATCGGAATCTAAAACTGGACTCACAGGAGAGGATCAAATCATAGAAAGTTAGAGTGTCAGTCATCTTGTACTTAAGTCGGCATTGTGCCTTTTGTATTAAATTCGGATGCAATTTCTGTGTGTCATCGTCAATAAGAAGGTCCAAGGGATACAGTAAACCTGACGTGAAGCATCGGAATCTGAAACTGGACTCAAAGGAGAGGTTCAAATCATTGAAAGTTAGAGTGTCAGTCATCTTGTACTTAAGTCGGCATAGTGCCTTTTGTATTAAATTCGGATGCAATTTCTGTGTTTCATCGTCAATAAGAAGGTGCAACGGATACAGTAAACCTGAAGTGAAGCATCGGAATCTAAAACTGGACTCACAGGAGAGGTTCATATCATAGAAAGTTAGAGTGTCAGTCCCCTTTTACTTAAATCGGCATTGTTGCATTTGTATTAAATTCAGATGCAATTTCTGTGTTTCATCGTCAATAAGAAGGTCCAAGGGATACAGTAAACCTGAAGTGAAGCATCGGAATCTAAAACTGGACTCAAAGGAGAAGTTCAAATCATAGAAAGTTAGTGTCAGTCCTCTGCTACTTAAGTCGGCATCGTGCCTTTTGTATTAAATACAGATGCAATTTCTGTGTTTCATCGTCAATAAGAAGGTCCTATGGATACAGTAAACCTGAAGTGAATCATCGGAAACTGAATCTGGACTCACAGGAGAGGTTCAAATCATAGAAAGTTAGAGTGTCAGTCATCTTGTACTTAAGTCGGCATTGTGCCTTTTGTATTAAATTCGGATGCAATTTCTGTGTTTCATCGTCAATAAGAAGGACCAAGGATTACAGTAAACCTGAAGTGAAGCGTCGGAAACTAAAACTGGACTCACAGGAGAGGTTCATTTCATCTGATGTTAGAGTGTTAGTCCTCTTGTACTTAAGTCGGCATTGTTCCTTTTGTATTAAATTCGGATGCAATATCTGTGTTTCATCGTCAATAAGAAGGTCCAAGGGATACAGTAAACCTGAAGTGAAGCATCGGAATCTAAAACTGGACTCACAGGAGAGGTTCAAATCATAGAAAGTTAGAGTGTCAGTCATCTTGTACTTAAGTCGGCATTGTGCCTTATGTATTACATTCGGTTGCAATTTCTGTCTTTCATCGTCAATAAGAAGGTCCCAGGGATACAGTAAACCTGAAGTGAAGCATCGGAATCTAAAACTGACTCACAGGAGAGGTTCATATCAAAGAAAGTTAGAGTGTCAGTCCTCTTGTACTTAAGTCGGCATTGTTCCTTTTGTATTAAATTCGGATGCAATTTCTGAGTTTCATCGTCAATAAGAAGGTCCAAGGGATACAGTAAACCTGAAGTAAAGCATCGGAATCTGAAACTGGACTCACAGGAGAGGTTCAAATCATAGAAAGTTAGAGTGTCAGTCATCTTGTACTTAAGTCGGCATTGTGCCTTTTGTATTAAATTCGGATGCAACTTCTGTGTTTCATCGTCAATACGAAGGTCCAAGGGATACAGTAAACCTGAAGTGAAGCATCGGAATCTAAAACTGGACTCACAAGAGAGGTTCCAATCATAGAAAGTTAGAGTGTCAGTCATCTTGTACTTAAGTCGGCATTGTGCCTTTTGTATTAAATTCGGCTGCAACTTCTGTGTTTCATCGTCACTACGAAGGTCCAAGGGATACAGTAAACCTGAAGTGAAGCATCGGAATCTAAAACTGGACTCACAAGAGAGGTTCAAATCATAGAAAGTTAGAGTGTCAGTCATCTTGTACTTAAGTCGGCATTGTACCTTTTGTATTAAATTCGCATGCAATTTCTGTGTTTCATCGTCAATAAGAAGGTCCAAGGGATGCAGTAAACATGAAGTGAAGCATCGGAATCTAAAACTGGACTCACAGGAGAGGTTCATATCATGGAAAGTTAGAGTTTCAGTCCTCTATTACTTAAGTCGGCATTGTTCCTTTTGTATTAAATTCGGATGCAATTTCTGTGTTTCATCGTCAATAAGTAGGTCCAAGCGACACAGTAAACACAAGTGAAGCATCGGAATCTAAAACGTGACTCACAGGAGAGGTTCAAATCATAGAAAGTTACAGTGTCAGTCATCTTCTAATTAAGTCGGCATTATGCCCTTTGTATTAGATTCGGATGTAATTTCTGTGTTTCATCGTCAATAAGAAGATCCAAGGGATACAGTAAACCTGAAGTGAAGCATCGGAATCTAAAACTGGACTCACAGGAGAGGTTTATTTCATAGAAAGTTAGAGTGTCAGTCATCTTGTACTTATGTCGGCATTGTGCCTTTTGTATTACATTCGAATTCAATATCTGTGTTTCATCGTCAATAAGAAGGTCCAAGGGATACAGTAAACCTGAAGTGAAGCATCGGAACTAAAATTTGACTCACAGGAGAGTTTGATATCATTGAAAGTTATAGTGTCAGGCCTCTTGTACTTAAGTCGGCATTGTTCCTTTTGTATTAAATTGTGATGCAATTTCTGTGTATCATCGTCAATACGAAGGTCCAAGGGATATAGTAAACCTGAAGTGAAGCATCGGAATCTAAAACTGGACTCACAGGAGAGGATCAAATCATAGAAAGTTAGAGTGTCAGTCATCTTGTACTTAAGTCGGCATTGTGACTTTTGTATTAAATTCGGATGCAATTTCTGTGTGTCATCGTCAATAAGAAGGTCCAAGGGATACAATAAACCTGAAGTGAAGCATCGGAATCTGAAACTGGACTCACAGGAGAGGTTCAAATCATAGAAAGTTAGAGAGTCAGTCATCTTGTACTTAAGTCGGCATTGTGCCTTTTGTATTAAATTCGGATGCAATTTCTGTGTTTCATCGTTAATAAGAAGGTCCAAGGGATACAGTAAACCTGAAGTGAAGCATCGGAACTAAAATTTGACTCACAGGAGAGTTTGATATCATTGAAAGTTATAGTGTCAGGCCTCTTGTACTTAAGTCGGCATTGTTCCTTTTGTATTAAATTGTGATGCAATTTCTGTGTATCATCGTCAATACGAAGGTCCAAGGGATATAGTAAACCTGAAGTGAAGCATCGGAATCTAAAACTGGACTCACAGGAGAGGATCAAATCATAGAAAGTTAGAGTGTCAGTCATCTTGTACTTAAGTCGGCATTGTGACTTTTGTATTAAATTCGGATGCAATTTCTGTGTGTCATCGTCAATAAGAAGGTCCAAGGGATACAATAAACCTGAAGTGAAGCATCGGAATCTGAAACTGGACTCACAGGAGAGGTTCAAATCATAGAAAGTTAGAGAGTCAGTCATCTTGTACTTAAGTCGGCATTGTGCCTTTTGTATTAAATTCGGATGGAATCTCTGTGTTTCAATGTCAATAAGAAGGTCCAAGGGATACAGTAAACCTGAAGTGAAGCATCGGAATCTAAAATTGGACTCACAGGAGAAGATCAAATCATAGAAAATTAATGTCAGTCCTCTTCTACTTAAGTCGGCATTGTGCCTTTTGTATTAAATTCGGAATCAATTCCTGTGTTTCATCGTCAATAAGAAAGTCCAAGGGATACAGTAAACCTGAAGTGAAGCATCAGAATCTAAAACTGGACTCACAGGAGAGGTTCAAAACATAGAAAGTTAGAGTGTCAGTCATCTTGTACTTAAGTCGGCATTGTGCCTTTTGTATTAAATTCGGATGCAATTTCTGTCTTTCATCGTCAATAAGAAGGTCCAAGGGATACAGTAAACCTGAAGTGAGCATCGGAATCTAAAACTGACTCACAGGAGAGGTTCATATCAAAGAAAGTTAGAGTGTCAGTCCTCTTGTACTTAAGTCGGCATTGTTCCTTTTGTATTAAAATCGGAAGCAATTTCTGCCTTTCATCGTCAATAAGAAGGTCCAAGGGATACAGTAAACCTGAAGTGAAGCATCGGAACTAAAATTTGACTCACAGGAGAGTTTCAAATCATTGAAAGTTATAGTGTCAGTCCTCTTGTACTTAAGTCGGCATTCTTCCTTTTGTATTAAATCGAGATGCAATTTCTGTGTTTCATCGTCAATAAGAAGATCCAAGGGATACAGTATACATGAAGTGAAGCATCGGAATCTAAAACTGGACTCACAGGAGAGGATCAAATCATAGAAAGTTTGTGTGTCAGTCATCTTGTACTTAAGTCGGCATTGTGCCTTTTGTATTAAATTCGGATGCAATTTCTGTGTGTCATCGTCAATAAGAAGGTCCAAGGGATACAGTAAACCTGACGTGAAGCATCGGAATCTGAAACTGGACTCAAAGGAGAGGTTCAAATCATAGAAAGTTAGAGTGTCAGTCATCTTGTACTTAAGTCGGCATAGTGCCTTTTGTATTAAATTCGGATGTAATTTCTAAGTTTCATCGTCAATAAGAAGGTCCAAGGGATGCAGTAAACCTGAAGTGAAGTTTCGGAACTAAAACTTGACTCGCAGGAGAGGTTCAAATCATAGAAAGTTAGAATGTCAGTCCTCTCGTACTTAGGTCAGCATTGTTCTTTTTGAATTAAATTCGGATGCAATTTCTGTGCTTCATCGTCAATAAGTAGGTCCAAGGGATACAGTAAACCTGAAGTGAAGCATCGGAACTAAAATTTGACTCACAGGAGAGTTTCAAATCATTGAAAGTTATAGTGTCAGTCCTCTTGTACTTATGTCGGCATTGTGCCTTTTGTATTAAATTCGGATGCAATTTCTGTGTTTCAGCGACAATAAGAAGGTCCAAGGGATACAGAAAACCTGAAGTGAAGCATCGGAATCTAAAACTGGACTCAAGGGAGAAGTTCAAATCATAGAAAGTTAGTGTCAGTCCTCTTCTACTTAAGTCGGCATTGTGCCCTTTGTATTACATTCAGATGCAATTTCTGTGTTTCATCGTCAATAAGAAGGTCCTAGGGATACAGTAAACCTGAAGTGAAGCATCGGAAACTGAAACTGGACTCACAGGAGAGGTTCAAATCATAGAATGTTAGAGTGTCATTCCTCTTGTACTTAAGTCGGCATTGTTCCTTTTGTATTAAATTCGCAATCAATTTCTGTGCTTCATCGTCAATAAGAAGGTGGAAGGGATACAGTAAACCGGAAGTGAAGCATCGGATTCTAAAACTGGACTCACAGGAGAGGTTCAAATCATTGAAAGTTAGAGTGCCGGTCATCTTGTACTTAAGTCGGCATTGTGTCTTTTGTATTAAATTCGGATGCAATTTCTGTCTTTCATCGTCAATAAGAAGGGCCAAGGGATACAATAAACCTGAAGTGAAATATCGGAATCTAAAACTGACTCACAGGAGAGTTTGATATCATTGAAAGTTATAGTGTCAGGGCACTTGTACTTAAGTCGGCATTGTTCCTTTTGTATTAAATTGTGATGCAATTTCTGTGTATCATCGTCAATACGAAGGTCCAAGGGATATAGCAAACCTGAAGTGAAGCATCGGGATCTAAAACTGGACTCACAGGAGAGGATCAATTCATAGAAAGTTAGAGTGTCAGTCATGTTGTACTTAAGTCGGCATTGTGACTTTTGTATTAAATTCGGACGTAATTTCTGTGTGTCATCGTCAATAAGAAGGTCCAAGGGATACAATAAACCTGAAGTGAAGCATCGGAATCTGAAACTGGACTCACAGGAGAGGTTCAAATCATAGAAAGTTAGAGTGTCAGTCATCTTGTACTCAAGTCGGCATTGTGCCTTTTGTATTAAATTTCATATGCAATCTCTGTGTTTCAATGTCAATAAGAAGGTCCAAGGATTACAGTAAACCTGAAGTGAAGCATCGGAATCTGAAACTGGACTCACAGGAGAGGTTTATTTCATAGAAAATTAGAGTGTCAGTCCTCTTGTACTTATGTCGGCATTGTGCCTTTTGTATTAAATTCGGATGCAATTTCTGTGTTTCATCGTCAATAAGAAGGTCCACGGGCTACAGTAAACCTGAAGTGAAGCATCGGAATCTAAAATGGGACTCACAGGAGAAGATCAAATCATAGAAAGTTAGTGTCAGTCCTCTTCTACTTAAGTCGGCATTGTGCCTTTTGTATTAAATTCAGATGCAATTTCTGTGTTTCATCGTCAATAAGAAGGTACTAGGGATACAGTAGACCTGAAGTGAAGCATCGGAAGCTGAAACTGGACTCACAGGAGAGGTTCAAATCATAGAAAGTTAGAGTGTCAGTCATCTTGTACTTAAGTCGGCATTGTGCCTTTTGTATTAAATTCGGATGCAATTTCTGTCTTTCATCGTCAATAAGAAGGTCCAAGGGATACAGTAAACCTGAAGTGAAGCATCGGAATCTAAAACTGACTCACAGGAGAGGTTCATATCAAAGAAAGTTAGAGTGTCAGTCCTCTTGTACTTAAGTCGGCATTGTTCCTTTTTGTATTAAAATCGGAAGCAAGTTCTGTGTTTCATCGTCAATAAGTAGGTCCAAGCGATACAGTAAACCTGAAGTGAAGCATTGGAATGTAAAACTGGACGCACAGCAGGGGTTCAAATCATAGAAAGTTAGAGTGTCAGTCATCGTGTACTTAAGTCGGCATTGTGCCTTTTGTATTAAATTCGGATGCAATTTCTGTGTTTCATCGTTATAAGAAGGACCAAGGGATACAGTAAACCTGAAGTGAAGCATCGGAACTAAAATTTGACTCACAGGAGAGTTTCAAATCATTGAAAGTTATAGTGTCAGTCCTCTTGTACTTAAGTCGGCATTGTTCCTTTTGTATTAAATTGGGATGCAATTTCTGTGTTTATCGTCAATAAGAAGATCCAAGGGATACAGTAAACCTGAAGTGAAGCATCGGAATCTAAAACTGGACTCACAGGAGAGGATCAAATCATAGAAAGTTAGAGTGTCAGTCATCTTGTACTTAAGTCGGCATTTTGCCTTTTGTATTAAATTCGGATGCAATTTCTGTGTGTCATCGTCAATAAGAAGGTCCAAGGGATACAGTAAGCCTGACGTGAAGCATCGGAATCTGAAACTGGACTCAAAGGAGAGGTTCAAATCATAGAAAGTTAGAGTGTCAGTCATCTTGTACTTATGTCGGCATAGTGCCTTTTGTATTAAATTCGGATGCATTTTCTGTGTTTCATCGTCAATAAGAAGGTCCAAGGATTACAGTAAACCTGAAGTGAAGCATCGGAGTCGAAAACTGGACTCACAGGAGAGTTTCATATCATAGGATATTAGAGTGGCAGTCCTCTTGTACTTAAGCCGGCATTGTTCCTTTTGTATTATATTTGGATGCAATTTCTAAGTTTCATCGTCAATAAGAAGGTCCAAGGGATACAGCAAACCTGAAGTGAAGCATTGGAATCTAAAACTGGACTCACAAGAGAGGTTCAAATCATAGAAAGTTAGAGTGTCAGTCATCTTGTACTTAAGTCGGCATTGTGCCTTTTGTATTAAATTCGGATGCAATTTCTGTGTTTCATCGTCAATAAGATGGTGCAAGGGATACAGTAAACCTGAAGTGAAGCATCGGAATCTAAAACTGGACTCACAGGAGAGGTTCATATCATAGGAAGTTAGAGTGTCAGTCCCCTTTTACTTAAATCGGCATTGTTGCATTTGTATTAAATTCAGATGCAATTTCTGTGTTTCATCGTCAATAAGAAGGTCCAAGGGATACAGTAAACCTGAAGTGAAGCATCGGAATCCAAAACTGGACTCACTAGAGACGTTCATGTCATAGAAAGTTAGAGTGTCAGTCATCTTGTACTTATGTCGGCATTGTGCCTTTTGGATTAAATTCGGATCCAATTTCTGTGTTTCATCGTCAATAAGAAGGTCCAAGGGATACAGTAAACCTGAAGTGAAGCATCGGAATTTAAAACTGGACTCACAGGAAAGGTTCAAATCATAGATAGTTATAGTGTCGGTCATCTTGTACTTAAGTCGGCATTGTTCCTTTTGTATTAAATTCGGCTGCAATTTCTGTGTTTCATCGTCAATAAGAAGGTCCAAAGGATACAGTATACCTGAAGTGAAGCATCAGAATCCAAAACTTGACTCGCAGGAGAGGTTCAAATCATAGAAAGTTAGAATGTCAGTCCTCTCGTACTTAGGTCGGCATTGTTCCTTTTGAATTAAATTCGAATGCAATTTCTGTGTTTCATCGTCAATAAGTAGGTCCAAGCGATACAGTAAACCTGAAGTGAAGCATCGGAATCTGAAACTGGACTCACAGGAGAGGTTTATTTCATAGAAAATTAGAGTGTCAGTCCTCTTGTACTTATGTCGGCATTGTGCCTTTTGTATTAAATTCGGATGCAATTTCTGTGTTTCAGCGTCAATAAGAAGGTCCAAGGGATACAGAAAACCTGAAGTGAAGCATCGGAATCTAAAACTGGACTCAAAGGAGAAGTTCAAATCATAGAAAGTTAGTGTCAGTCCTCTTCTACTTAAGTCGGCATTGTGCCTTTTGTATTAAATTCGGATGCAATTTCTGTGTTTCATCGTCAATAAGAAGGTCCAAGGGATACAGTAAACCTGAAGTGAAGCATCGGAATCCGAAACTTGACTCGCAGGAGAGGTTCAAATCATAGAAAGTTAGAATGTCAGTCCTCTTGTACTTAAGTCGGCATTGCTCCTATTGCGTTATATTCGGATGCAATATCTGTGTTTCATCGTCAACAAGAAGGTCCAAGGGATACAGTAAACCTGAAGTGAAGCATCTGAACCTAAGACTGGACTCACAGGAGAGGTTCAAATCATAGAGAGTTAGAGTGTCAGTCATCTTGTTCTTAAGTCGGCATTGTGCCTTTTGTATTTAATTCGGATGCAATTTCTGTGTTTCATCGTTAATAAGAAGGACCAAGGGATACAGTAAACCTGAAGTGAAGCATCGGAACTAAAATTTGACTAACAGGAGAGTTTCAAATCATTGAAAGTTATAGTGTCAGTTCTCTTGTACTTAAGTCGGCATTAATCCTTTTGTATTAAATTGGGATGCAATTTCTGTGTTTCATCGTCAATAAGAAGGTCCAAGGGATACAGTAAACCTGAAGTGGAGCATCGGAATCTAAAACTGGACTCACAGGAGAGGTTCAAATCATAGAAAGTTAGAGTGTCAGTCTTCGTGTACTTAAGTCGGCATTGTGCATTTTGTATTAAATTCAGATGCAATTTCTGTGTGTCATCGTCAATAAGAAGGTCCAAGGGATACAGTAAACCTGACGTGAAGCATCGGAATCTGAAACTGGACTCAAAGGAGAGGTTCAAATCATTGAAAGTTAGAGTGTCAGTCATCTTGTACTTAAGTCGGCATAGTGCCTTTTGTATTAAATTCGGATGCAATTTCTGTCTTTCATCGTCAATAAGAAGGTCCAAGGGATACAGTAAACCTGAAGTGAGGCATCGGAATCTAAAACTGACTCACAGGAGAGGTTTATATCAAAGAAAGTTAGAGTGTCAGTCCTCTTGTACTTAAGTTGGCATTGTTCCTTTTTGTATTAAAATCGGAAGCAAGTTCTGTGTTTCATCGTCAATAAGTAGGTCCAAGCAATACAGTAAACCTGAAGTGAAGCATTGGAATGTAAAACTGGACTCACAGCAGAGGTTCAAATCATAGAAAGTTAGAGTGTCAGTCATCGTGTACTTAAGTCTGCATTGTGCCTTTTGTATTAAATTCGGATGCAATTTCTGTGTCTCATCGTTATAAGAAGGACCAAGGGATACAGTAAACCTGAAGTGAAGCATCGGAACTAAAATTTGACTCACCGCAGAGTTTCAAATCATTGAAAGTTATAGTGTCAGTCCTCTTGTACTTAAGTCGGCATTGTTCCTTTTGTATTAAATTGGGATGCAATTTCTGTGTTTCATCGTCAATAAGAAGATCCAAGGGATACAGTAAACCTGAAGTGAAGCATCGGAATCTAAAACTGGACTCACAGGAGAGGATCAAATCATAGAAAGCTAGAGTGTCAGTCATCTTGTACTTAAGTCGGCATTGTGCCTTTTGTATTAAATTCGGATGCAATTTCTGTGTGTCATCGTCAATAAGAAGGTCCAAGGGATACAGTAAACCTGACGTGAAGCATCGGAATCTGAAACTGGACTCAAAGGAGAGGTTCAAATCATAGAAAGTTAGAGTGTCAGTCATCTTGTACTTATGTCGGCATAGTGCCTTTTGTATTAAATTCGGATGCATTTTCTGTGTTTCATCGTCAATAAGAAGGTCCAAGGGATACAGTAAACCTGAAGTGAAGCATCGGAATTTAAAACTGGACTCACAGGAAAGGTTCAAATCATAGATAGTTATAGTGTCGGTCATCTTGTACTTAAGTCGGCATTGTTCCTTTTGTATTAAATTCGGCTGCAATTTCTGTGTTTCATCGTCAATAAGAAGGTCCAAAGGATACAGTATACCTGAAGTGAAGCATCAGAATCCAAAACTTGACTCGCAGGAGAGGTTCAAATCATAGAAAGTTAGAATGTCAGTCCTCTCGTACTTAGGTCGGCATTGTTCCTTTTGAATTAAATTCGAATGCAATTTCTGTGTTTCATCGTCAATAAGTAGGTCCAAGCGATACAGTAAACCTGAAGTGAAGCATCGGAATCTGAAACTGGACTCACAGGAGAGGTTTATTTCATAGAAAATTAGAGTGTCAGTCCTCTAGTACTTATGTCGGCATTGTGCCTTTTGTATTAAATTCGGATGCAATTTCTGTGTTTCAGCGTCAATAAGAAGGTCCAAGGGATACAGAAAACCTGAAGTGAAGCATCGGAATCTAAAACTGGACTCAAAGGAGAAGTTCAAATCATAGAAAGTTAGTGTCAGTCCTCTTCTACTTAAGTCGGCATTGTGCCTTTTGTATTAAATTCGGATGCAATTTCTGTGTTCCATCGTCAATAAGAAGGTCCAAGGGATACAGTAAACCTGAAGTGAAGCATCGGAATCCGAAACTTGACTCGCAGGAGAGGTTCAAATCATAGAAAGTTAGAATGTCAGTCCTCTTGTACTTAAGTCGGCATTGCTCCTATTGCATTATATTCGGATGCAATATCTGTGTTTCATCGTCAACAAGAAGGTCCAAGGGATACAGTAAACCTGAAGTGAAGCATCTGAACCTAAGACTGGACTCACAGGAGAGGTTCAAATCATAGAGAGTTAGAGTGTCAGTCATCTTGTTCTTAAGTCGGCATTGTGCCTTTTGTATTTAATTCGGATGCAATTTCTGTGTTTCATCGTTAATAAGAAGGACCAAGGGATACAGTAAACCTGAAGTGAAGCATCGGAACTAAAATTTGACTAACAGGAGAGTTTCAAATCATTGAAAGTTATAGTGTCAGTTCTCTTGTACTTAAGTCGGCATTAATCCTTTTGTATTAAATTGGGATGCAATTTCTGTGTTTCATCGTCAATAAGAAGGTCCAAGGGATACAGTAAACCTGAAGTGGAGCATCGGAATCTAAAACTGGACTCACAGGAGAGGTTCAAATCATAGAAAGTTAGAGTGTCAGTCTTCGTGTACTTAAGTCGGCATTGTGCATTTTGTATTAAATTCAGATGCAATTTCTGTGTGTCATCGTCAATAAGAAGGTCCAAGGGATACAGTAAACCTGACGTGAAGCATCGGAATCTGAAACTGGACTCAAAGGAGAGGTTCAAATCATTGAAAGTTAGAGTGTCAGTCATCTTGTACTTAAGTCGGCATAGTGCCTTTTGTATTAAATTCGGATGCAATTTCTGTCTTTCATCGTCAATAAGAAGGTCCAAGGGATACAGTAAACCTGAAGTGAGGCATCGGAATCTAAAACTGACTCACAGGAGAGGTTCATATCAAAGAAAGTTAGAGTGTCAGTCCTCTTGTACTTAAGTTGGCATTGTTCCTTTTTGTATTAAAATCGGAAGCAAGTTCTGTGTTTCATCGTCAATAAGTAGGTCCAAGCAATACAGTAAACCTGAAGTGAAGCATTGGAATGTAAAACTGGACTCACAGCAGAGGTTCAAATCATAGAAAGTTAGAGTGTCAGTCATCGTGTACTTAAGTCTGCATTGTGCCTTTTGTATTAAATTCGGATGCAATTTCTGTGTTTCATCGTTATAAGAAGGACCAAGGGATGCAGTAAACCTGAAGTGAAGCATCGGAACTAAAATTTGACTCACCGGAGAGTTTCAAATCATTGAAAGTTATAGTGTCAGTCCTCTTGTACTTAAGTCGGCATTGTTCCTTTTGTATTAAATTGGGATGCAATTTCTGTGTTTCATCGTCAATAAGAAGATCCAAGGGATACAGTAAACCTGAAGTGAAGCATCGGAATCTAAATCTGGACTCACAGGAGAGGATCAAATCATAGAAAGCTAGAGTGTCAGTCATCTTGTACTTAAGTCGGCATTGTGCCTTTTGTATTAAATTCGGATGCAATTTCTGTGTGTCATCGTCAATAAGAAGGTCCAAGGGATACAGTAAACCTGACGTGAAGCATCGGAATCTGAAACTGGACTCAAAGGAGAGGTTCAAATCATAGAAAGTTAGAGTGTCAGTCATCTTGTACTTATGTCGGCATAGTGCCTTTTGTATTAAATTCGGATGCATTTTCTGTGTTTCATCGTCAATAAGAAGGTCCAAGGATTACAGTAAACCTGAAGTGAAGCATCGGAGTCGAAAACTGGACTCACAGGAGAGTTTCATATCATAGGAAATTAGAGTGGCAGTCCTCTTGTACTTAAGCCGGCATTGTTCCTTTTGTATTATATTTGGATGCAATTTCTAAGTTTCATCGTCAATAAGAAGGTCCAAGGGATACAGCAAACCTGAAGTGAAGCATTGGAATCTAAAACTGGACTCACAAGAGAGGTTCAAATCATAGAAAGTTAGAGTGTCAGTCATCTTGTACTTAAGTCGGCATTGTGCCTTTTGTATTAAATTCGGATGCAATTTCTGTGTTTCATCGTCAATAAGATGGTGCAAGGTATACAGTAAACCTGAAGTGAAGCATCGGAATCTAAAACTGGACTCACAGGAGAGGTTCATATCATAGAAAGTTAGAGTGTCAGTCCCCTTTTACTTAAATCGGCATTGTTGCATTTGTATTAAATTCAGATGCAATTTCTGTGTTTCATCGTCAATAAGAAGGTCCAAGGGATACAGTAAACCTGAAGTGAAGCATCGGAATCTAAAACTGGACTCACTAGAGACGTTCAAGTCATAGAAAGTTAGAGTGTCAGTCATCTTGTACTTATGTCGGCATTGTGCCTTTTGGATTAAATTCGGATCCAATTTCTGTGTTTCATCGTCAATAAGAAGGTCCAAGGGATACAGTAAACCTGAAGTGAAGCATCGGAATTTAAAACTGGACTCACAGGAAAGGTTCAAATCATAGATAGTTATAGTGTCGGTCATCTTGTACTTAAGTCGGCATTGTTCCTTTTGTATTAAATTCGGCTGCAATTTCTGTGTTTCATCGTCAATAAGAAGGTCCAAGGGATACAGTATACCTGAAGTGAAGCATCGGAATCCAAAACTTGACTCGCAGGAGAGGTTCAAATCATAGAAAGTTAGAATGTCAGTCCTCTCGTACTTAGGTCGGCATTGTTCCTTTTGAATTAAATTCGGATGCAATTTCTGTGTTTCATCGTCAATAAGTAGGTCCAAGCGATACAGTAAACCTGAAGTGAAGCATCGGAATCTGAAACTGGACTCACAGGAGAGGTTTATTTCATAGAAAATTAGAGTGTCAGTCCTCTTGTACTTATGTCGGCATTGTGCCTTTTGTATTACATTCGGATGCAATTTCTGTGTGTCATCGTCAATAAGAAGGTCCAAGGGATACAGTAAACCTGACGTGAAGCATCGGAATCTGAAACTGGACTCAAAGGAGAGGTTCAAATCATTGAAAGTTAGAGTGTCAGTCATCTTGTATTTAAGTCGGCATAGTGCCTTTTGTATTAAATTCGGATGCAATTTCTGTGTTTCATCGTCAATAAGAAGGTCCAAGGATTACAGTAAACCTGAAGTGAAGCATCGGAATTGAAAACTGGACTCACAGGAGAGGTTCATATCATAGGATGTTAGAGTGTCAGTCCTCTTGTACTTAAGCCGGCATTGTTCCTTTTGTATTATATTTGGATGCAATTTCAGTGTTTCATCGTCAATAAGAAGGTCCAAGGGATACAGTAAACCTGAAGTGAAGCATCGGAATCTAAAACTGGACTCACAGGAGAGGTTCAAATCATAGAAAGTTAGAGTGTCAGTCATCGTGTACTTAAGTCGGCATTGTGCCTTTTGTATTAAATTCGGATGCAATTTCTGTGTTTCATCGTTAATAAGAAGGTCCAAGGGATGCAGTAAACCTGAAGTGAAGTTTCGGAACTAAAACTTGACTCACAAGAGAGGTTCAAATCTTAGAAAGTTAGAGTGTCAGTCATCTTGTACTTAAGTCGGCATTGTACCTTTTGTATTAAATTCCGATGCAATTTCTGTGTTTCATCGTCAATAAGAAGGTGCAAGGGATACAGTAAACCTGAAGTGAAGCATCGGAATCTAAAACTGGACTCACAGGAGAGGTTCATATCATAGAAAGTAAGAGTGTCAGTCCCCTTTTACTTAAATCGGCATTGTTGCATTTGCATTAAATTCAGATGCAATTTCTGTGTTTCATCGTCAATAAGAAGGTCCAAGGGATACAGTAAACCTGAAGTGAAGCATCGGAATCCAAAACTGGACTCACTAGAGAAGTTCAAGTCATAGAAAGTTACAGTGTCAGTCATCTTGTACTTATGTCGGCATTGTGCCTTTTGGATTAAATTCGGAAGCAATTTCTGTGTTTCATCGCCAATAAGAAGATCCAAGGGATACAGTAAACCTGAAGTGAAGCATAGGAATCTAAAACTGGACTCACAGGAGAGGCTCAAATCATCAAAAGTAAGAGTGTCAGTCATCTTGTACTTATGTCGGCATTGTGCCTTTTGTATTAAATTCGGATGCAATTTCTGTGTTTCATCGTCAATAAGTAGGTCCAAGCGATACAGTAAACCTGAAGTGAAGGATTGGAATGTAAAACTGGACTCACAGGAGAGGTTCAAATCATAGAAAGTTAGAATGTCAGTCATCGTGTACTTAAGTCGGCATTGAGCCTTTTGTATTACATTCGGATGCAATTTCTGTGTTTCATCGTTAATAACAAGGTCCAAGGGATACAGTAAACCTGAAGTGAAGCATCGGAACTAAAATTTGACTCCCAGGATGGTTTCAAATCATTGAAAGTTATAGTGTCAGTCCTCTTATACTTAAGTCGGCATTGTTCCTTTTGTATTAAATTGGGATGGAATTTATGTGTTTCATCGTCAATAAGAAGGTCCAAGGGATACAGTAAACCTGAAGTGAAGCATCGGAATCTAAAGCAGGACTCACAGGAGAGGTTCATATCGTAGGATGTTAGAGTGTCATTCCTCTTGTACTTAAGTCGGCATTGTTCCTTTTGTATTAAATTCGGAATCAATTTCTGTGTTTCATCGTCAATAAGAAGGTCCAAGGGATACAGTAAACCTGAAGTGAAGCATCGGATTCTAAAACTGGACTCACAGGAGAGGTTCAAATCATAGAAAGTTAGAGTGTCAGTCATCTTGTACTTAAGTCGGCATTGTGCCTTTTGTATTAAATTCGGATGCAATTTCTGTCTTTCATCGTCAATAAGAAGGTCCAAGGGATACAATAAACCTGAAGTGAAGCATCGGAATCTAAAACTGACTCACAGGAGAGGAACATATCAAAGAAAGTTAGAGTGTCAGTCCCCTTTTACTTAAGTCGGCATTGTTCAATTTGTATAAAATTCACATGCAATTTCTGTGTTTCATCGTCAATAAGAAGGTCCAAGGGATACAGTAAACCTGAAGTGAAGCATCGGAATCTAATACTGGACTCACTAGAGAGGTTTAAGTCATAGAAAGTTAGAGTGTCAGTCATCTTGTACTTATGTCGGCATTGTGCCTATTGGATTAAATTCGGATTCAATTTCTGTGTTTCATCGTCAATAAGAAGGTCCAAGGGATACAGTAAACCTGAAGTGAAGCATAGGAATCTAAAACTGGACTAACAAAGGAGGCTCAAATCATAGAAACTTAGAGTGTCAGTCATCTTGTACTTATGTCGGCATTGTGCCTTTTGTATTAAATTCGGATGCAATTTCTGTGTTTCATCGTCAATAAGAAGGTCCAAGAGATACAGTAAACCTGAAGTGAAGCATCGGAACTGAAACATGACTCACAGGGGAGGTTCATATCATAGAAAGTTAGAGTGTCAGTCCTCTTTTACCTATGCCGGCATTGTTCCTTTTGTATTGAATTCGGATGCAATTTCTGTGTTTCATCGTCAATAAGTAGGTCCAAGCGATACAGTAAACCTGAAGTGAAGCATTGGAATGTAAAACTGGACTCACATGATAGGTTCAAATCATAGAAAGTTAGAGTGTCAGTCATCGTGTACTTAAGTCGGCATTGTGCCTTTTGTATTAAATTCGGATGCAATTTCTGTGTTTCATCGTTAATAAGAAGGACCAAGGGATACGGTAAACCTGAAGTGAAGCATCGGAACTAAAATTTGACTCACAGGAGAGTTTCAAATCATTGAAAGTTATAGTGTCAGTCCTCTTGTACTTAAGTCGGCATTGTTCCTTTTGTATTAAATTGGGATGCAATTTCTGTGTTTCATCGTCAATAAGAAGGTCCAAGGGATACAGTAAACATGAAGTGAAGCATCGGAATCTAAAACTGGACTCACAGGAGAGGATCAAATCATAGAAAGTTAGAGTGTCAGTCATCTTATACTTAAGTCGGCATTGTGCCTTTTGTATTAAATTCGGATGCAATTTCTGTGTGTCATCGTCAATAAGAAGGTCCAAGGGATACAGTAAACCTGACGTGAAGCATCAGAATCTGAAACTGGACTCAAAGGAGAGGTCCATATCATAGGATGTTAGAGTGTCGGTCCTCTTGTACTTAAACCGGCAAGGTTCCTTTTGTATTACATTTGGATGCAATTTCTGTGTTTCATCGTCAATAAGAAGGTCCAAGGGATACAGTAAACCTAAGGTGAAGCATCGGAATCTAAAACTGGACTCACAGGAGAGGTTCAAATCATAGAAAGTTAGAGGGTCAGTCATCGTGTACTTAAGCCGGCATTGTGCCTTTTGTATTAAATTCGGATGCAATTTCTGTGTTTCATCGTTAATAAGAAGGTCCATGGGATGCAGTAAACCTGAAGTGAAGTTTCGGAACTAAAACTTGACTCACAGGAGAGTTTCATATCATCGAAAGTTATAGTCTCAGTCCTCTTGTTCTTAAGTCGGCATTGTTCCTTCTGTATTAAATTCGGATGCAATTTCTAAGTTTCATCGTCAATAAGAAGGTCCAAGGGATACAGTAAACCTGAAGTGAAGCATCGGAATCTAAAACTGGACTCACAAGAGAGGTTCAAATCATAGAAAGTTAGAGTGTCAGTCATCTTGTACTTAAGTCGGCATTGTGCCTTTTGTATTAAATTCGGATGCAATTTCTGTGTTTTATCGTCAATAAGAAGGTGCAAGGGATACAGTAAACCTGAAGTGAAGCATCGAAATCTAAAACTGGACTCACAGGAGAGGTTCATATCATAGACAGTTAGAGTGTCAGTCCCCTTTTACTTAAATCGGCATTGTTGCATTTGTATTAAATTCAGATGCAATTTCTGTGTTTCATCGTCAATAAGAAGGTCCAAGGGATACAGTAAACCTGAAGTGAAGCATCGGAATCTAAAACTGGACTCACTAGAAAAGTTCAAGTCATAGAAAGTTACAGTGTCAGTCATCTTGTACTTATGTCGGCATTGTGCCTTTTGTATTAAATTCGGATGCAATTTCTGTGCTTCATCGTCAATAAGTAGGTCCAACCGATACAGTAAACCTGAAGTGAAGGATTGGAATGTAAAA
Source organism: Schistocerca americana (assembly GCF_021461395.2). Classification (NCBI taxonomy): domain Eukaryota; kingdom Metazoa; phylum Arthropoda; class Insecta; order Orthoptera; family Acrididae; genus Schistocerca; species Schistocerca americana. Next base: position 2,135,019 of record NC_060128.1, read on the forward strand.
CTTGACTCACAGGAGAGGTTCAAATCATAGAAAGTTAGAATGTCAGTCATCGTGTACTTAAGTCAGCATTGTGCCTTTTGTATTAAATTCGGATGCAATTTCTTTGTTTCATCGTTAATAACAAGGTCCAAGGGATACAGTAAACCTGAAGTGAAGCATCGGAACTAAAATTTGACTCACAGGAGGGTTTCAAATCATTGAAAGTTATAGTGTCAGTCCTCTTATACTTAAGTCGGCATTGTTCCTTTTGTATTAAATTGGGATGCAATTTCTGTGTTACATCGTCAATAAGAAGGTCCAAGGGATACAGTAAACCTGAAGTGAAGCATCGGAATCTAAAACTGGACTCACAGGAGAGGATCAAATCATAGAAAGTTAGAGTGTCAGTCATCTTGTACTTAAGTCGGCATTGTGCCTTTTGTATTCAATTCGGATGCAATTTCTGTGTGTCATCGTCAATAAGAAGGTCCAAGGGATACAGTAAACCTGAAGTGAAGCATCGGAATCTGAAACTGGACTCAAAGGAGAGGTTCAAATCATAGGATGTTAGAGTGTCATTCCTCTTGTACTTAAGTCGACATTGTTCCTTTTGTATTAAATTCGGAATCAATTTCTGTGTTTCATCGTCAATAAGAAGGTCCAAGGGATACAGTAACCCTGAAGTGAAGCATCGGATTCTAAAACTGGACTCACAGGAGAGGTTCAAATCATAGAAAGTTAGAGTGTCAGTCATCTTGTACTTAAGTCGGCATTGTGCCTTTTGTATTTAATTCGGATGCAATTTCTGTCTTTCATCGTCAATAAGAAGGTCCAAGGGATACAGTAAACCTGAAGTGAAGCATCGGAATCTAAAACTGACTCACAGGAGAGGTTCATATCAAAGAAAGTTAGAGTGTCAGTCCCCTTTTACTTAAGTCGGCATTGTTCAATTTGTATTAAATTCAAATGCAATTTCTGTGTTTCATCGTCAACAAGAAGGTCCAAGGGATACAGTAAACCTGAAGTGAAGCATCGGAATCTAAAACTGGACTCACTAGAGAAGTTCATGTCATAGAAAGTTACACTGCCAGTCATCTTGTACTTATGTCGGCATTGTGCCTTTTGGATTAAATTCGGAAGCAATTTCTGTGTTTCATCGTCAATAAGAAGGTCCAAGGGATACAGTAAACCTGAAGTGAAGCATCGGAACTGAAGCATGACTCACAGGAGAGGTTCATATCATAGAAAGTTAGAGTGTCAGTCTTCTTGTACTTAAGTCGGCATAGTGCCTTTTGTATTAAATTCGGATGCAATTTCTGTGTTTCATCGTTAATAACAAGGTCCAAGGGATACAGTAAACCTGAAGTGAAGCATCGGAACTAAAATTTGACTCAGAGGAGGGTTTCAAATCATGAAAGTTACAGTGTCAGTCCTCTTATACTTAAGTCGGCATTGTTCCTTTTGTATTAAATTGGGATGCAATTTCTGTGTTTCATCGTCAATAAGACGGTCCAAGGATTACAGTAAACCTGAAGTGAAGCATCGGAATCGAAAACTGGACTCATAGGAGAGATTCATATCATAGGATGTTAGAGTGTCAGTCCTCTTGTACTTAAGCCGGCATTGTTCCTTTTGTATTATATTTGGATGCAATTTCTGTGTTTCATCGTCAATAAGAAGGTCCAAGGGATACAGAAAACCTGAAGTGAAGCATCGGAATCTAAAACTGGACTCACAGGAGAGGTTCAAATCATAGAAAGTTAGAGTGTCAGTCATCGTGTACTTAAGTCGGCATTGTGCCTTTTGTATTAAATTCGGATGCAATTTCTGTGTTTCATCGTTAATAAGAAGGTCCAAGGGATGCAGTAAACCTGAAGTGAAGTTTCGGAACTAAAACTTGACTCACAGGAGAGTTTCATATCATCGAAAGTTATAGTCTCAGTCTTCTTGTACTTAAGTCGGCATTGTTCCTTTTGTATTAAATTCGGATGCAATTTCTAATTTTCATCGTCAATAAGAAGGTCCAAGGGATACAGTAAACCTGAAGTGAAGCATCGGAATCTAAAACTAGACTCACAAGAGAGGTTCAAATCATAGAAAGTTAGAGTGTCAGTCATCTTGTACTTAGGTCGGCATTGTGCCTTTTGTATTAAATTCTGATGCAATTTCTGTGTTTCATCGTCAATAAGAAGGTGCAAGGGATACAGTAAACCTGAAGTGAAGCATCGGAATCTAAAACTGGACTCACAGGAGAGGTTCATATCATAGAACGTTAGAGTGTCAGTCCCCTTTTACTTAAATCGGCATTGTTGCATTTGTATTAAATTCAGATGCAATTTCTGTGTTTCATCGTCAATAAGGAGGTCCAAGGGATACAGTAAACCTGAAGTGAAGCATCGGAATCTAAAACTGGACTCACTAGAGAAGTTCATGTCATAGAAAGTTACACTGCCAGTCATCTTGTACTTATGTCGGCATTGTGCCTTTTGGATTAAATTCGGAAGCAATTTCTGTGTTTCATCGTCAATAAGAAGGTCCAAGGGATACAGTAAACCTGAAGTGAAGCATAGGAATCTCAAACTGGACTCACAGGCGAGGCTCAAATCATCAAAAGTAAGAGTGTCAGTCATCTTGTACTTATGTCGGCATTGTGCCTTTTGTATTAAATTCGGATGCAATTTCTGTGTTTCATCGTCAATAAGTAGGTCCAACCGATACAGTAAACCTGAAGTGAAGGATTGGAATGTAAAACTGGACTCACAGGTGAGGTTCAAATCATAGAAAGTTAGAGTGTCAGTCATCGTGTACTTAAGTCAGCATTGTGCCTTTTGTATTAAATTCGGATGCAATTTCTGTGTTTCATCGTTAATAACAAGGTCCAAGGGATACAGTAAACCTGAAGTGAAGCATCGGAACTAAAATTTGACTCAGAGGAGGGTTTCAAATCATGAAAGTTACAGTGTCAGTCCTCTTATACTTAAGTCGGCATTGTTCCTTTTGTATTAAATTGGGATGCAATTTCTGTGTTTCATCGTCAATAAGAAGGTCCAAGGGATACAGTAAACCTGAAGTGAAGCATCGGAATCTAAAACTGGACTCACAGGAGAGGATCAAATCATAGAAAGTTAGAGTGTCAGACATCTTGTACTTAAGTCGGCATTGCGCCTTTTGTATTAAATTCGGATGCAATTTCTGTGTGTCATCGTCAATAAGAAGGTCCAAGGGATACAGTAAACCTGAAGTGAAGCATCGGAATCTGAAACTGGACTCAAAGGAGAGGTTCAAATCATAGAAATTTAGAGTGTCAGTCATCTTGTACTTAAGTTGGCATTGTGCCTTTTGTATTAAATTCGGATGCAATTTCTGTGTTTCATCGTCAATAAGAAGGTCCAAGGATTACAGTAAACCTGAAGTGAACCATCGGAATCGAAAACTGAACTCACAGGAGAGGTTCATATCATAGGATGTTAGAGTGTCAGTCCTCTTGTACTTAAGCCGGCATTGTTCCTTTTGTATTACATTTGGATGCAATTTCTGTGTTTCATCGTCAATAAGAAGGTCCAAGGGATACAGTAAACCTGAAGTGAAGCATCGGAATCTAAAACTGGACTCACAGGAGAGGTTCAAATCATAGAAAGTTAGAGTGTCAGTCATCGTGTACTTAAGTCGGCATTGTGCCTTTTGTATTAAATTCGGATGCAATTGCTGTGTTTCATCGTCAATAAGAAGGTCCAAGGATTACAGTAAACCTGAAGTGAAGCATCGGAATCTAAAACTGGACTCACAGGAGAGGTTCATATCATGGGATGTTAGAGTGTCATTCCTCTTGTACTTAAGTCGACATTGTTCCTTTTGTATTAAATTCGGAATCAATATCTGTGTTTCATCGTCAATAAGAAGGTCCAAGGGATACAGTAAACCTGAAGTGAAGCATCGGAATCTAAAACTGGACTCACTAGAGAGGTTCAAGTCATAGAAAGTTAGAGTGTCAGTCATCTTGTACTTATATCGGCATTGTGCCTATTGGATTAAATTCGGATGCAATTTTTGTGTTTCATCGTCAATAAGAAGGTCCAGGAGATACAGTAAACCTGAAGTGAAGCATAGGAATCTAAAACTGGACTAACAGGAGAGGCTCAAATCATAGAGACTTAGAGTGTCAGTCATCTTGTACTTATGTCGGCATTGTGCCTTTTGTATTAAATTCGGATGCAATTTCTGTGTTTCATCGTCAATAAGAAGGTGCAAGGGATACAGTAAACCTGAAGTGAAGCATCGGAATCTAAAACTGGACTCACAGGAGAGGTTCATATCATAGAAAGTTAGAGTGTCAGTCCCCTTTCACTTAAATCGGCATTGTTGCATTTGTATTAAATTCAGATGCAATTTCTGTGTTTCATCGTCAATAAGAAGGTCCAAGGGATACAGTAAACCTGAAGTGAAGCATCGGAATCTAAAACTGGACTCACTAGAGAAGTTCAAGTCATAGAAAGTTACAGTGTCAGTCATCTTGTACTTATGTCGGCATTGTGCCTTTTGGATTAAATTCGGAAGCAATTTCTGTGTTTCATCGTCAATAAGAAGGTCCAAGGGATAAAGTAAACCTGAAGTGAAGCATAGGAATCTAAAACTGGACTCACAGGCGAGGCTCAAATCATCAAAAGTAAGAGTGTCAGTCATCTTGTACTTATGTCGGCATTGTGCCTTTTGTATTAAATTCGGATGCAATGTCTGTGTTTCATCGTCAATAAGTAGGTCCAACCGATACAGTAAACCTGAAGTGAAGGATTGGAATGTAAAACTGGACTCACAGGAGAGGTTCAAATCATAGAAAGTTAGAATGTCAGTCATCGTGTACTTAAGTCAGCATTGTGCCTTTTGTATTAAATTCGGATGCAATTTCTGTGTTTCATCGTTAATAAGAAGGTGCAAGGGATACAGTTAACCTGAAGTGAATCATCGGAATCTAAAACTGACTCACAGGAGAGGTTCATATCAAAGAAAGTTAGAGTGTCAGTCCCCTTTTACTTAAGTCGGCATTGTTCAATTTGTATTAAATTCAGATGCAATTTCTGTGTTTCATCGTCAACAAGAAGGTCCAAGGGATACAGTAAACCTGAAGTGAAGCATCGGAATCTAAAACTGGACTCACTAGAGAGGTTTAAGTCATAGAAAGTTAGAGTGTCAGTCATCTTGTACTTATCTCGGCATTGTGCCTATTGGATTAAATTCGGATGCAATTTCTGTGTTTCATCGTCAATAAGAAGGTCCAGGGGATACAGTAAACCTGAAGTGAAGCATCGGAACTGAAACATGACTCACAGGGGAGGTTCATATCATAGAAAGTTAGAGTGTCAGTCCTCTTTCACTAAAGTCGGCATTGTTCCTTTTGTATTAAATTCGGATGCAATTTCTGTGTTTCATCGTCAATAAGCAGGTCCAAGCGATACAGTAAACCTGAAGTGAAGCATTGGAATGTAAAACTGGACTCACAGGAGAGGTTCATATCATAGAAAGTTAGAGTGTCAGTCCTCTTTTACTAAAGTCGGCATTGTTCCTTTTGTATTAAATTCGGATGCAATTTCTGTATTTCATCGTCAATAAGAAGGTCCAAGAGATACAGTAAACCTGAAGTGAAGCATCGGAACTGAAACATGACTCACAGGGGAGGTTCATATCATAGAAAGTTAGAGTGTCAGTCCTCTTTTACTAAAGTCGGCATTGTTCCTTTTGTATTAAATTCGGATGCAATTTCTGTGTTTCATCGTCAATAAGCAGGTCCAAGCGATACAGTAAACCTGAAGTGAAGCATTGGAATGTAAAACTGGACTCACAGGAGAGGTTCATATCATAGAAAGTTAGAGTGTCAGTCATCGTGTACTTAAGTCGGCATTGTGCCTTTTGTATTAAATTCGGATGCAATTACTGTGTTTCATCGTTAATAAGAAGGTCCAAGGGATGCAGTAAACCTGAAGTGAAGTTTCGGAACTAAAACTTGACTCACAGGAGAGTTTCATATCATCGAAAGTTATAGTCTCAGTCTTCTTGTACTTAAGTCGGCATTGTTACTTTTGTATTAAATTCGGATTCAATTTCTAAGTTTCATCGTCAATAAGAAGGTCCAAGGGATACAGTAAACCTGAAGTGAAGCATCGGAATCCAAAACTAGACTCACAAGAGAGGTTCAAATCATAGAAAGTTAGAGTGTCAGTCATCTTGTACTTAAGTCGGCATTGTGCCTTTTGTATTAAATTCTGATGCAATTTCTGTGTTTCATCGTCAATAAGAAGGTCCAAGGGATACAGTAAACCTGACGTGAAGCATCGGAATCTGAAACTGGACTCAAAGGAGAGGTTCATATCATAGAAAGTTAGAGTGTCAGTCATCTTGTACTTAAGTCGGCATAGTGCCTTTTGTATTAAATTCGGATGCAATTTCTGTGTTTCATCGTCAATAAGAAGGTCCAAGGATTACAGTAAACCTGAAGTGAAGCATCGGAATCTAAAACTGGACTCACAGGAGAGGTTCAAATCATAGAAAGTGAGAGTGTCAGTCATCGTGTACTTAAGTCGGCATTGTGCCTTTTGTATTAAATTCGGATGCAATTTCTGTGTTTCATCGTTAATAAGAAGGTCCAAGGGATGCAGTAAACCTGAAGTGAAGTTTCGGAACTAAAACTTGACTCACAGGAGAGTTTCATATCATCGAAAGTTATAGTCTCAGTCTTCTTGTACTTAAGTCGGCATTGTTCCTTTTGTATTAAATTCGGATTCAATTTCTAAGTTTCATCGTCAATAAGAAGGTCCAAGGGATACAGTAAACCTGAAGTGAAGCATCGGAATCCAAAACTAGACTCACAAGAGAGGTTCAAATCATAGAAAGTTAGAGTGTCAGTCATCTTGTACTTAAGTCGGCATTGTGCCTTTTGTATTAAATTCTGATGCAATTTCTGTGTTTCATCGTCAATAAGAATGTGCAAGGGATACAGTAAACCTGAATTGAAGCATCGGAATCTAAAACTGGACTCACAGGAGAGGTTCATATCAATGAAAGTTAGAGTGTCAGTCCCCTTTTACCTAAATCGGCATTGTTGCATTTGTATTACATTCAGATGCAATTTCTGTGTTTCATCGTCAATAAGAAGGTCCAAGGGATACAGTAAACCTGAAGTGAAGCATCGGAATCTAAAACTGGACTCACTAGAGACGTACAAGTCATAGAAAGTTACACTGCCAGTCATCTTGTACTTATGTCGGCATTGTGCCTTTTGGATTAAATTCGGAAGCAATTTCTGTGTTTCATCGTCAATAAGAAGGTCCAAGGGATACAGTAAACCTGAAGTGAAGCATCGGAACTAAAATTTGACTCACAAGAGAGTTTCAAATCGTTGAATGTAATAGTGTCAGTCCTCTTGTACTTAAGTCGTCATTGTTCCTTTTGTATTAAATTGGGATGCAATTTCTGTGTTTCAACGTCAATAAGAAGGTCCAAGGGATACAGTAAACCTGAAGTGAAGCATCGGAATCTAAAACTGGACTCACAGGAGAGGAACAAATCATAGAAAGTTAGAGTGTCAGTCATCTTGTACTTAAGTCGGCATTGTGCCTTTTGTATTAAATTCGGATGCAATTTCTGTGTGTCATCGTCAATAAGAAGGTCCAAGGGATACAGTAAACCTGACGTGAAGCATCGGAATCTGAAACTGGACTCAAAGGAGAGGTTCATATCATAGAAAGTTAGAGTGTCAGTCCCCTTTTACTTAAATCGGCATTGTTGCATTTGTCTTAAATTCAGATGCAATTTCTGTGTTTCATCGTTAATAAGAAGGTCCAAGGGATACAGTAAACCGAAGTGAAGCATCGGAATCTAAAACTGGACTCACTAGAGAAGTTCAAGTCATAGAAAGTTACAGTGCCAGTCATCTTGTACTTATGTCGGCATTTTGCCTTTTGGATTAAATTCGGAAGCAATTTCTGTGTTTCATCGTCAATAAGAAGGTCCAAGGGATACCGTAAACCTGAAGTGAAGCATAGGAATCTAAAACTGGACTCACAGGAGAGGCTCAAATCATAGAAAGTTAGAGTGTCAGTCATCTTGTACTTAAGTTGGCATTGTTCCTTTTCTATTAAATTCGGATGCAATTTCTGTGTTTCATCGTCAATAAGTAGGTCCAAGGGATACAGTAAACCTGAAGTGAAGCATCGGAATGTAAAACTGGACTCAAAGGAGAGGTTCAAATCATAGAAAGTTAGAGTGTCAGTCATCTTGTACTTAAGTCGGCATTGTGCCTTTTGTATTAAATTCGGATGCAATTTCTGTGTTTCATCGTCAATAAGAAGGTCCAAGGGATACAGTAAACCTGAAGTGAAGCATCGGAATCCGAAACTTGACTCGCAGGAGAGGTTCAAATCATAGAAAGTTAGAATGTCAGTCCTCTTGTACTTAAGTCGGCATTGCTCCTTTTGTATTAAATTCGGATGCAATATCTGTGTTTCATCGTCAACAAGAAGGTCCAAGGGTTACAGTAAACCTGAAGTGAAGCATCTGAACCTAAAACTGAACTCACAGGAGAGGTTCAAATCATAGAAAGTTAGAGTGTCAGTCAAACCTGTACTTGAGTTGGCATTGTGTTTTTTGTAATAAATTCGGATGCAATTTCTGTGTTTCATCGTCAATAAGAAGGTCCAAGGGATACAGTAAACCTGAAGTGAAGCATCGGAATCTAAAACTGGACTCACAAGAGAGGTTCAAATCAAAGAAAGTTAGAGTCTCAGTCAAACCTGTACTTGAGTTGGCATTGTGCTTTTTGTAATAAATTCGGATGCAATTTCTGTGTTTCATCGTCAATAAGAAGGTCCATGGGATACAGTAAACCTGAAGTGAAGCATCGGAATCTAAAACTGGACTCACAGGAGAGGTTCATATCGTAGAAAGTTAGAGTGTCAGTCCCCTTTTACTTAAGTCGGCATTGTTCCATTTGTATTACATTGAGATGCAATTTCTGTGTTTCATCGTCAATAAGAAGGTCCAATGGATACAGTAAACCTGAAGTGAACCATCGGTATCTACAACTGGACTCACAGGAGAGGTTCAAATCATAGAAAGTTACAGTCTCAGTCATCTTGTAATTAAGTCGGCATTATGCTTTTTGTATTAGATTCGGATGTAAGATCTGTGTTCCATCGTCAATAAGAAGGTCCAAGGGATACGGTAAACCTGAAGTGAAGCATCGGAATCTGAAGTCGGACTCACAGGAGAGGTTTATTTCATAGAAAGTTAGAGTGTCAGTCATCTTGTACTTATGTCGGCATTGTGCCTTTTGTATTAGATTCGAATGCAATTTCTGTGTTTCATCGTTAGTAAGAAGGTCCAAGGGATACAGTAATCCTGAAGTGAAGCATCGGAGCTAAAACTTGACTCACAGGGGAGTTTCATATCGTTGAAAGTTAGAGTGTCAGTCCTCTTGTACTTAAGTCGGCATTGTTCCTTTTGTATTAAAATCGGATGCAATTTCTGTGTTTCATCGTCAATAAGAAGGTCCAAGGTATACAGTAAACGTGAAGTGAAGCATCGGAATCTAAAACTGGACTCACAGGAGAAGTTCATATCATAGAAAGTTAGAGTGTCAGTCCTCTTTTACTTAAGTCGGCATTGTTCCTTTTGTATTAAATTTGGATGCAATTTCTGTGCTTCATCGTCAATAAGGTCAAAGGGATACAGTAAACCTGGTGTGAGCATCGGAAGCTAATACCGGACTCAAAGGAGAGGTTTAAATCATAGAAAGTTAGAGTGTCAATCATCTTGTACTTATGTCGGCATTGTGCCTTTTGTATTAAATTCGGATGGAATTTCTGTGTTTCATCGTCTACAAGAAGGTCCAAGGAATACAGTAAACCTGAAGTGAAGCATCGGAATCTAAAACTGGACTCACATGAGAGGTTCATATCACTGAATGTTATTGTCAATCCTCTTGTACTTAAGTCGGCATTGTGCTTTTGTATTATATTCGGATGCAATTTCTGAGTTGCATCGTCAATAAGAAGATATAAGGGATACAGTAAACCTGAAGTAAAGCATCGGAATCTAAAACTTAACTCACAGGAGAGGTTCATACCATAGAAAATTATAGTGTCAATCATCTTGTACTTAAGTCGTCATTGTGCTTTTTGTATTAAATTCGTATGCAATTTCTATGTTTAATCGTCAATAAGAAGGTCCAAGAGATACAGTAAACCTGAAGTGAAGCATCGGAATCTAAAACTTGCCTCACAGGAGAGGTTCATATCATCGAAAGTTAGAGTGTCAGTGCACCTGTACTTAAGTGGCCATTGTGCCTTTTGTATTAAATTCGGATGCAATTTCTGTGTTTGATCGTCAATAAGAAGGTCCAAGGGATAGAGTAAACCTGAAGTGAAGCATCGGAATCTAAAACTGGACTCACAGGAGAGGTTTCAAATCATAGAAAGTTATAGTGTCAGTCATCTTGTAATTAAGTCGGCATTGTGGCTTTTGTATTAAATTCGGATGCAATTTCTGTGTTTCATCGTCAATAAGAAGGTCCAAGAGATACAGTAAACCTGAAGTGAAGCATCGGAATCTAAAACTTGACTCACAGGAGAGGTTCATATCATAGAAAGTTATAGTGTAGTGCTCTTGTACTTAAGTCGGCATTGTGCAATTTGTAATAAATTCTGATGCAATTTCTGTGTTTCATCGTCAATAAGAAGGTCCAAGGGATAGAGTAAACCTGAAGTGAAGCATCGGAATCTAAAACTGGACTCACAGGAGAGATTCAAATCATAGTAAGTTTGAGTGTGAGTGCTCTTGTACTTAAGTCGGCATTGTGCCTTTTGTATTAAATTCGGATGCCATTTCTGTGTTTCTTCGTCAATAAGAAGGTCCAAGAGATACAGTAAACCTGAAGTGAGGCATCAGAATCTGAAACTTGACTCACAGGAGAGGTTCAAATCATAGAAAGTTATAGTGTCAGTCCTCTTGTACTTAAGTCGGCATTGTTCCTTTTGTATTAAATTCGGTGCAATTTCTGTGCCTCATCGTCAATAAGAAGGTCCAAGGGATACAGTAAACCTGAAGTGAAGCATCGGAATCTAAAACTGGATTCACAGGAGAGGTTCAATCATAGAAAGTTAGTGTGTCAGTCATCTTGTACTTAAGTCGGCATTGTGCCTTTTGTATTAAATTGGGATGCAATTTCTGTGTTTCATCGTCAATAAGAAGGTCCAAGGAATACAGTATACCTGAAGTGCAGCATCGGAATCTAAAACTGGACTCACAGGAGAGGTTCATATCATAGAATGTTAGAGTGTCAGTCCTCTTGTACTTAAGTCGGCATTGTTCCTTTTGTATTAAATTCGGATGCAATTTCTGTGTTTCATCGTCAATAACAAGGTCCAAGGGATACAGTAAACTTGAAGTGAAGCATCGGAATCTAAAACTGGACTCACAGGAGTTGTTCAAATCATAGAATGTTAGAGTGTCAGTCATCGCGTACTTAAGTCGGCATTGTGCCTTTCGCATTAAATTCGTATGCAATTTCTGTGTTTCATCGTTAATAAGAAGGTCCAAGGGATACAGTAAACCTGAAGTGAAGCATCGGAACTAAAACTGGACTCACAACAGAGGATCATATCATTGAAAGTTACAGTGTCAGTCCTCTTGTACTTAAGTCGGCATTGTTCCCTTTGTATTAAATTCGGATGTAATTTCTGTGTTTCATGGTCAATAAGACGGTCCAAGGGATACAGTAAACCTGAAGTGAAGCATCGGAATCTAAAACTGGACTCACAGGAGAGGTTTCAAATCATAGAAAGTTATAGTGTCAGTCATCTTGTAATTAAGTCGGCATTGTGGCTTTTGTATTGAATTCAGATGCAATTTCTGTGTTTCTTCGTCAATAAGAAGGTCCAAGAGAAACTGTAAACCTGAAGTGAAGCATCGGAATCTAAAACTTGACTCACAGGAGAGGTTCATATCATAGAAAGTTATAGTGTAGTGCTCTTGTACTTAAGTCGGCATTGTGCCTTTTGTATTAAATTCTGATGCAATTTCTGTGTTTCATCTTCAATAAGAAGGTCCAAGGGATACAGTAAACCTGAAGTGAAGCAACGGAATCTAAAACTGGACTCACAGGAGAGGTTCAAATCATAGTAAGTTAGAGTGTGAGTGCTCTTGTACTTAAGTCGGCATTGTGCCTTTTGTATTAAATTCGGATGCAATTTCTGTGTTTCTTCGTCAATAAGAAGGTCCTAGAGATACAGTAAACCTGAAGTGAAGCATCAGAATCTAAAACGTGACTCACAGCACAGGTTCAAATCATAGAAAATTTGAGTGTCAGTCCTCTTGTACTTAAGTCGGCATTGTTCCTTTTGTATTAAATTTGGATGCAATTTCTGTGCTTCATCGTCAATAAGAAGGTCCAAGGGATACAGTAAACCTGAAGTGAAGCATCGGAATCTAAAACTGGACTCACAGGAGAGGTTCAATCATAGAAAGTTAGTGTGTCAGTCACCTTGTACTTAAGTCGGCATTGTTCCTTTTGTATTAATTTCGGATGCAATTTCTGTGTTTCATGGTCAATAAGAAGGTCCAAGGGATACAGTAAACCTGAAGTGAGGCATCGGAATCTAAAACTGGACTCACAGGAGAGGATCAAATCATAGAAAGTTAGAGTGTCAGTCATCTTGTACTTATGTCGGCATTGTGCCTTTTGTATTAATTTCGGATGCTTTTTCTGTGTATCATCGTCAATAAGAAGGTCCAAGGGATACAGTAAACCTGAAGTGAAGCATCCGATTCTAAAACTGGACTCACAGGAGAGGTTAAAATCATAGAATGTTAGAGTGTCAGTCATCGTGTACATAAGTCGGCATTGTGCCTTTTGTATTAAATTCGGATGCAATTTCAGTGTTTCATCGTTAATAAGAAGGTCCAAGGGATACAGTAAACCTGAAGTGAAGCATCGGAACTAAAACTGGACTCACAGGAGATGATCATATCATTGAAAGTTATAGTGTCAGTCCTCTTGTACTTAAGTGGGCATTGTTCCTTTTGTATTAAATTCGGATGCAATTTCTGTGTTTCATGGTCAATAAGAAGGTCCAAGGGATACAGTAAACCTGAAGTGAGGCATCGGAATCTAAAACTGGACTCACAGGAGAGGATCAAATCATAGAAAGTTAGAGTGTCAATCATCTTGTACTTAAGTCGGCATTGTGCCTTTTGTTTTAAATTCGAATGCAATTTCTGTGTTTCATCGCCAATAAGAAGGTCCAAGGGATACAGTAAAAATGAAGTGAAGCATCGGAATCTAAAACTGGGCTCACAGGAGAGTTTCATATCACAGAAAGTTAGAGTGTCAGTCCTCTTTTACTTAAGTCGGCATTGTTCCTTTTGTATTAAATTCGGAAGCAATTTCTATGCTTCGTCGTCAATAAGAACGTCATAGGGATACAGTAAACCTGAAGTGAGGCATCGGAATCTAATACAGGACTCACAGGAGAGGTTTAAATCATAGAAAGTTAGAGTGCCAGTCATCTTGTACTTATGTCGGCATTGTGCCTTTTGTATTAATTTCGGATGCAATTTCTGTGTTGCATCGTCAATAAGAAGGTCCAAGGGATCCAGTAAACCTGAAGTGAAGCATCGGAATCTAAAACTGGACTCACAGGAGAGGTTCATATCATAGAAAGTTAGAGTGTCAGTCCTCTTTTACTTAAGTCGGCGTTGTTCCTTTTGTATTCGGATGCAATTTCTGTGCTTCATCGTCAATAAGAAGGTCAAAGGGATCCAGTAAACCTGAAGTGAAGCATCGGATTCTAATACCGGACTCACAGGAGAGGTTTAAATCATAGGAAGATAGAGTGTCAGTCATCTTGTACTTATGTCGGCATTGAGCCTTTTGTATTAAATTCGGATGCAATTTCAGTGTTTCATCGTCTATAAGAAGGTCCAAGGGATACAGTAAACCTGAAGTGAAGCATCGGAATCTAAAACTGGACTCACAGGAGAGGTTCATATCATTGAAAGTTATTGGCAATCCTCTTGTACTTAAGTCGGCATTGTGCTTTTGTATTATATTCGGATGCAATTTCTGTGTTTCATCGTCAATAAGAAGTTCCAATTGATACAGTAAACCTGAAGTGAAGCATCGGAATCTAAAACTTGTCTCACAGGAGAGGTTCATATCATAGAAAGTTAGAGTGTCAGTGCTTCTGTACTTAAGTGGCCATTGTGCCTTTTGTATTAAATTCGGATGCAATATCTGTGTTTGATCGTCAATAAGAAGGTCCAAGGGATAGAGTAAACCTGAAGTGAAGCATCGGAATCTAAAACTGGACTCACAGGAGAGGTTTCAAATCATAGAAAGTTATAGTGTCAGTCATCTTGTAATTAAGTTGGCATTGTGGCTTTTGTATTAAATTTGGATGCAATTTCTGTGTTTCATCGTCAATAAGAAGGTCCAAGGGATACAGTAAACCTGAAGTGAAGCATCGGAACTAAAACTGGACTCACAACAGAGGATCATATCATTAAAAGTTATAGTGTCAGTCCTCTTGTACTTAAGTCGGCATTGTTCCTTTTGTATTAAATTCGGATGCAATTTCTGTGTTTCATCGTCAATAAGAAGGTCCAAGGGATACAGTAAACCTGAAGTGAAGCGTTGGAATCTAAAACTGGACTCACAGGAGAGGTTCAAATCATAAGAAGTTAGTGTGTGAGTGCTCTTGTACTTAAGTAGGCATTGTGCCTTTTGTATTAAATTCGGATGCAATTTCTGTGTTTCTTCGTCAACAAGAAGGTCCAAGAGATACAGTAAACCTGAAGTGAGGCATCAGAATCTAAAACTTGACTCACAGGAGAGGTTCAAATCATAGAAAATTAGAGTGTCAGTCCACTTGTACTTAAGTCGGCATTGTTCCTTTTGTATTAAATTCTGATGCAATTTCTGTGTTTCATCGTCAATAAGAAGGTCCAAGGGATAAAGTAAACCTGAAGTGAAGCATCGGAATCTAAAACTGGACTCGCAGGAGAGATTCAAATCATAGTAAGTTTGAGTGTGAGTGCTCTTGTACTTAAGTCGGCATTGTGCCTTTTGTATTAAATTCGGATGCAATTTCTGTGTTTCTTCGTCAATAAGAAGGTCCAAAAGATACAGTAAACCTGAAGTGAGGTATCAGAATCTAAAACTTGACTCACAGGAGAGGTTCAAATCATTGAAAGTTAGAGTGTCAGTCCTCTTGTACTTAAGTCGGCATTGTTCCTTTTGTATTAAATTCGGATGCAATTTCTGTGCTTCATCGTCAATAAGAAGGTCCAAGGGATACAGTAAACCTGAAGTGAAGCATCGTAATCTAAAACTGGATTCACAGGGAGGTTCAATCATAGAAAGTTAGTGTGTCAGTCATCTTGTACTTAAGTCGGCATTGTGCCTTTTGTATTAAAATGGGATGCAATTTCTGTGTTTCATCGTCAATAAGAAGGTCCAAGGAATACAGTATACCTGAAGTGCAGCATCGGAATCTAAAACTGGACTCACAGGAGAGGTTCATATCATAGAATGTTAGAGTGTCAGTCCTCTTGTACTTAAGTCGGCATTGTTCCTTTTGTATTAAATTCGGATGCAATTTCTGTGTTTCATCGTCAATAACAAGGTCCAAGGGATACAGTAAACTTGAAGTGAAGCATCGGAATCTAAAACTGGACTCACAGGAGTTGTTCAAATAATAGAATGTTAGAGTGTCAATCATCGTGTACTTAAGTCGGCATTGTGCCTTTTGTATTAAATTCGTATGCAATTTCTGTGTTTCATCGTTAATAAGAAGGTCCAAGGGATACAGTAAACCTGAAGTGAAGCATCGGAACTAAAACTGGACTCACAACAGAGGATCATATCATTGAAAGTTATAGTGTCAGTCCTCTTGTACTTAAGTCGGCATTGTTCCCTTTGTATTAAATTCGGATGCAATTTCTGTGTTTCATGGTCAATAAGAAGGTCCAAGGGATACAGTAAACCTGAAGTGAGGCATCGGAATCTAAAACTGGACTCACAGGTGAGGATCAAATCATAGAAAGTTAGAGTGTCAGTGCTCCTGTACTTAAGTGGCCATTGTGCCTTTTGTATTAAATTCGGATGCAATTTCTGTGTTTGATCGTCAATAAGAAGGTCCAAGGGATAGAGTAAAGCTGAAGTGAAGCATCAGAATCTAAAACTGGACTCACAGGAGAGGTTTCAAATCATAGAAAGTTATAGTGTCAGTCATCTTGTAATTAAGTCGGCATTGTGGCTTTTGTATTAAATTCGGATGCAATTTCTTTGTTTCTTCGTCAATATGAAGGCCCAAGAGAAACTGTAAACCTGAAGCGAAGCATCGGAATCTAAAACTTGACTCACAGGAGAGGTTCATAACATAGAAAGTTATTGTGTAGTGCTCTTGTACTTAAGTCGGCATTGTGCCTTTTGTATTAAATTCTGATGCAATTTCTGTGTTTCTTCTTCAATAAGAAGGTCCAAGGGATACAGTAAACCTGAAGTGTAGCATCGGAATCTAAAACTGGACTCACAGGAGAGGTTCAAATCACAGTAAGTTAGAGTGTGAGTGCTCTTGTACTTAAGTCGGCATTGTGCCTTTTTTATTAAATTCGGATGCAATTTCTGTGTTTCTTCGTCAATAAGAAGGTCCTAGAGATACAGTAAACCTGAAGTGAAGCAACAGAATCTAAAACGTGACTCACAGGACAGGTTCAAATCATAGAAAATTTGAGTGTCAGTCCTCTTGTACTTAAGTAGGCATTGTTCCTTTTGTATTAAATTCGGATGCAATTTCTGTGCTTCATCGTCAAAAAGAAGGTCCAAGGGATACAGTAAACCTGAAGTGAAGCATCGGAATCTAAAACTGGACTCACAGGAGAGGTTCAATCATAGAAAGTTAGTGTGTCAGTCATCTTGTACTTAAGTCGGCATTGTGCCTTTTGTATTAAATTCGGATGCAATTTCTGTGTTTCATCGTCAATAAGAAGGTCCAAGGAATACAGTATACCTGAAGTGAAGCATCGGAATCTAAAACTGGACTCACAGGAGAGGTTCATATCATAGAATGTTAGAGTGTCAGTCCTCTTGTACTTAAGTCGGCATTGTTCCTTTTGTACTAATTTCGGATGCTTTTTCTGTGTATCATCGTCAATAAGAAGGTCCAAGGGATACAGTAAACCTGAAGTGAAGCATCCGATTCTAAAACTGGACTCACAGGAGAGGTTAAAATCATAGAATGTTAGAGTGTCAGTCATCGTGTACATAAGTCGGCATTGTGCCTTTTGTATTAAATTCGGATGCAATTTCAGTGTTTCATCGTTAATAAGAAGGTCCAAGGGATACAGTAAACCTGAAGTGAAGCATCGGAACTAAAACTGGACTCACAGGAGAGGATCATATCATTGAAAGTTATAGTGTCAGTCCTCTTGTACTTAAGTGGGCATTGTTCCTTTTGTATTAAATTCGGATGCAATTTCTGTGTTTCATGGTCAATAAGAAGGTCCAAGGGATACAGTAAACCTGAAGTGAGCCATCGGAATCTAAAACTGGACTCACAGGAGAGGATCAAATCATAGAAAGTTAGAGTGACAGTCATCTTGTACTTAAGTCGGCATTGTGCCTTTTGTTTTAAATTCGAATGCAATTTCTGTGTTTCATCGCCAATAAGAAGGTCCAAGGGATACAGTAAACATGAAGTGAAGCATCGGAATCTAAAACTGGGCTCACAGGAGAGGTCCATATCATAGAAAGTTAGAGTGTCAGTCCTCTTTTACTTAAGTCGGCATTGTTCCTTTTGTATTAAATTCGGAAGCAATTTCTATGCTTCGTCGTCAATAAGAACGTCATAGGGATACAGTAAACCTGAAGTGAAGCATCGGAATCTAATACAGGACTCACAGGAGAGGTTTAAATCATAGAAAGTTAGAGTGTCAGTCATCTTGTACTTATGTCGGCATTGTGCCTTTTGTATTAAATTCGGATGCAATTTCTGTGTTGCATCGTCAATAAGAAGGTCCAAGGGATCCAGTAAACCTGAAGTCAAGCATCGGAATCTAAAACTGGACTCACAGGAGAGGTTCATATCATAGAAAGTTAGAGTGTCAGTCCTCTTTTACTTATGTCGGCATTGTTCCTTTTGTATTCGGATGCAATTGCTGTGCTTCATCGTCAATAAGAAGGTCAAAGGGATACAGTATACCTGAAGTGAAGCATCAGAATCTAATACCGGACTCACAGGAGAGGTTTAAATCATAGAAAGTTAGAGTGTCAGTCATCTTGTACTTATGTCGGCATTGAGCCTTTTGTATTAAATTCGGATGCGATTTCTGTGTTTCATCGTCTATAAGAAGGTCCAAGGGATACAGTAAACCTGAAGTGAAGCATCGGAATCTAAAACTGGACTCACAGGAGAGGTTCATATCATTGAAAGTTATTGGCAATCCTCTTGTACTTAAGTCGGCATTGTGCTTTTGTATTATATTCGGATGCAATTTCTGTGTTTCATCGTCAATGAGAAGTTCCAAGGGATACAGAAAACCTGAAGTGAAGCATCGGAATCTAAAACTTGACTCACAGGAGAGGTTCATACCATAGAAAATTATGGTGTCAGTCATCTTGTACTTAAGTCGTCATTGTGCTTTTTGTATTAAATTCGGATGCAATTTCTATGTTTAATCGTCAATAAGAAGGTCCCAGAGATACAGTAAACCTGAAGTGAAGCATCGGAATCTAAAACTTGTCTCAATGGAGAGGTTCATATCATAGAAAGTTAGAGTGTCAGTGCTCCTGTACTTAAGTGGCCATTGTGCCTTTTGTATTAAATTCGGATGCAATTTCTGTGTTTGATCGTCAATAAGAAGGTCCAAGGGATAGAGTAAACCTGAAGGGAAGCATCGGAATCTAAAACTGGACTCACAGGAGAGGTTTCAAATCATAGAAAGTTATAGTGTCAGTCATCTTGTAATTAAGTTGGCATTGTGGCTTTTGTATTAAATTCGGATGCAATTTCTGTGTTTCATCGTCAATAAGAAGGTCCAAGGGATACAGTAAACCTGAAGTGAAGCATTGGAACTAAAACTGGACTCACAACAGAGGGTCATATCATTGAAAGGTATAGTGTCAGTCCTCTTGTACTTAAGTCGGCATTGTTCCTTTTGTATTAAATTCGGATGCAATTTCAGTGTTTCATCGTCAATAAGAAGGTCCAAGGGACACAGTAAACCTGAAGTGAAGCGTTGGAATCTAAAACTGGACTCACAGGAGAGGTTCAAATCATAAGAAGTTAGTGTGTGAGTGCTCTTGTACTTAAGTAGGCATTGTGCCTTTTGTATTAAATTCGGATGCAATTTCTGTGTTTCTTCGTCAACAAGAAGGTCCAAGAGATACAGTAAACCTGAAGTGAGGCATCCGAATCTAAAACTTGACTCACAGGAGAGGTTCAAATTATAGAAAGTTAGAGTGTCAGTCCTCTTGTACTTAAGTCGGCATTGTTCCTTTTGTATTAAATTCGGATGCAATTTCTGTGCTTCATCGTCAATAAGAAGGTCCAAGGGATACAGTAAACCTGAAGTGAAGCATCGGAATCTAAAACTGGACTCACAGGAGAGGTTCAAATCATAGAATGTTAGAGTGTCAGTCATCGTGTACTTAAGTCGGCATTGTTCCTTTTGTATTAAATTCGGATGCAATTTCTGTGCTACATCGTCAATAAGAAGGTCAAAGGGATACGGTAAACCTGAAGTGTAGCATCGGATTCTAATATCGGACTCACAGGACAGGTTTAAATCATAGAAAGTTAGAGTGTCAGTCATCTTGTACTTATGTCGGCATGGGGCCTTTTGTATTAAATTCGGATGCAATTTCTGTGTTTCATCGTCTATAAGAAGGTCCAAGGGATACAGTAAACCTGAAGTGAAGCATCGGAATATAAAAGTGGACTCATAGGAGAGGTTCAAATCATAGAAAATTATAGTGTCAGTCATCTTGTACTTAAGTCATCATTGTGCTTTTTGTATTAAATTCGGAAGCAATTTCTATGTTTAATCGTCAATAAGAAGGTCCCAGAGATACAGTAAACCTGAAGTGAAGCATCGGAATCTAAAACTTGTCTCAATGGAGAGGTTCATATCATAGAAAGTTAGAGTGTCAGTGCTCCTGTACTTAAGTGGCCATTGTGCCTTTTGTATTAAATTCGGATGCAATTTCTGTGTTTGATCGTCAATAAGAAGGTCCAAGGGATAGAGTAAACCTGAAGTGAAGCATCGGAATCAAAAACTGGACTCACAGGAGAGGTTTCAAATCATAGAAAGTTATAGTGTCAGTCATCTTGTAATTAGGTTGGCATTGTGGCTTTTGTATTAAATTCGGATGCAATTTCTGTGTTTCATCGTCAATAAGAAGGTCCAAGGGATACAGTAAACCTGAAGTGAAGCATCTGAACTAAAACTGGACTCACAACAGAGGATCATATCATTGAAAGGTATAGTGTCAGTCCTCTTGTACTTAAGTCGGCATTGTTCCTTTTGTATTGAATTCGGATGCAAATTCTGTGTTTCATCGTCAATAAGAAGGTCCAAGGGATACAGTAAACCTGAAGTGAAGCGTTGGAATCTAAAACTGGACTCACAGGAGAGGTTCAAATCATAAGAAGTTAGTGTGTGAGTGCTCTTGTACTTAAGTAGGCATTGTGCCTTTTGTATTAAATTCGGATGCAATTTCTGTGTTTCTTCGTCAACAAGAAGGTCCAAGAGATACAGTAAACCTGAAGTGAGGCATCAGAATCTAAAACTTGACTCACAGGAGAGGTTCAAATCATAGAAAGTTAGAGTGTCAGTCCTCTTGTACTTAAGTCGGCATTGTTCCTTCTGTATTAAATTCGGATGCAATTTCTGTGCTTCATCGTCAATAAGAAGGTCCAAGGGATACAGTAAACCTGAAGTGAAGTATCGGAATCTAAAACTGGACTCACAGGAGAGGTTCAAATCATAGAATGATAGAGTGTCAGTCATCGTGTACTTAAGTCGGCATTGTTCCTTTTGTATTAAATTCGGATGCAATTTCTGTGCTACATCGTCAATAAGAAGGTCAAAGGGATACGGTAAACCTGAAGTGAAGCATCGGATTCTAATACCGGACTCACAGGAGAGGTTTAAATCATAGAAAGTTAGAGTGTCAGTCATCTTGTACTTATGTCGGCATGGAGCCTTTTGTATTAAATTCGGATGCAATTTCTGTGTTTCATCGTGTATAAGAAGGTCCAAGGGATACAGTAAACCTGAAGTGAAGCATCGGAATATAAAAGTGGACTCATAGGAGAGGTTCAAATCATAGAAAGTTAGAGTGTCAGTCATCTTGTAATTAAGCTGGCATTGTGCCTTTTGTATTAAATTTGGATGCAATTTCTGTGTTTCATCGTCAATAAGAAGGTCCAAGGGATACAGTAAACCTGAAGTGAAGCATCGGAATCTAAAACTTGACTCACAGGAGAGGTTCATACCATAGAAAATTATAGTGTCAGTAATATTGTACTTAAGTTGGTATTTTTCCTTTTGTATTAAATTCGGATCCAATTTCTGTGTTTCATCGACAATAACAAGGTCCAAGTGATACAGTAAACCTGAAATGAAGCATCGGAATCTAAAACTGGACTCACAGAAGAGGATCAAACCATAGAAAGCTAGAGTGTCAGTGCTCCTGTACTTAAGTGGCCATTGTGCCTATTGTATTAAATTCGGATGCAATTTCCGTGTTTGATCGTCAATAAGAAGGTCCAATTGACAGAGTAAAGCTGAAGTGAAGCATCGGAATCTAAAACTGGACTCACAGGAAAGGTTTCAAATCATAGAAAGTTATAGTGTCAGTCATCTTGTAATTAAGTCGGCATTGTGGCTTTTGTATTACATTCGGATGCAATTTCTGTGTTTCTTCGTCAATAAGAAGGTCCAAGTGATACAGTAAACCTGAAATGAAGCATCGGAATCTAAAACTTGACTCACAGGAGAGGGTCATATCATAGAAAGTTATAGTGTAGTGCTCTTGTACATAAGTCGGCATTGTGCCTTTTGTATTAAATTCTGATGCAATTTCTGTGTTTCATCTTCAATAAGAAGGTCCAAGGGATACAGTAAACCTGAAGTGAAGCATCGGAATCTAAAACTGGACTTACAGGAGCGGTTCAAATCATAGTAAGTTAGAGTGTGAGTGCTCTTGTACTTAAGTCGGCATTGTGCCTTTTGTATTAAATTCTGATGCAATTTCTGTGTTTCATCGTCAATAAGAAGGTCCAAGGGATACAGTAAACCTGAAGTGAAGCATCGGAATCTAAAACTGGACTCACAGGAGAGGTTCAAATCATAAGAAGTTAGTGTGTGAGTGCTCTTGTACTTAAGTAGGCATTGTGCCTTTTGTTTAAATTCGGATGCAATTTCTGTGCTTAATCGTCAATAAGAAGGTCCAAGGGATACAATAAACATGAAGTGAAGCATCGGAATCTAAAACTGGACTCACAGGAGAGGTTCAATCATAGAAAGTTAGTGTGTCAGTCATCTAGTACTTAAGTCGGCATTGTGCCTTTTGTATTAAATTCGGATGCAATTTCTGTGTTTCATCGTCAATAAGAAGGTCCAAGGAATACAGTATACCTGAAGTGAAGCATCGGAATCTAAAACTGGACTCACAGGAGGGGTTCATATCATAGTATGTTAGAGTGTCAGTCCTCTTGTACTTAAGTCGACATTGTTCCTTTTGTATTAAATTCGGAAGCAATTTCTGTGTTTCATCGTCAATAAGAAGGTCCAAGGGATACTGTAAACCTGAAGTGAAGCATCGGAATCAAAAACTGGACTCACAGGAGAGGTTCAAATCATAGAATGTTAGAGTGTCAGTCATCGTGTACTTAAGTCGGCATAGTTCCTTTTGTATTAAATTCGGATGCAATTTCTGTGCTTCATCGTCAATAAGAAGGTCAAAGGGATACGGTAAACCTGAAGTGGAGCATCGGATTCTAATACCGGACTCACAGGAGAGGTTTAAATCATAGAAAGTTAGAGTGTCAGTCATCTTGTACTTATGTCGGAATTGAGCCTTTTGTATTAAATTCGGATGCAATTTCTGTGTTTCATCGTCTATAAGAAGGTCCAAGGGATACAGTAAACCTGAAGTGAAGCATCGGAATATAAAACTTGACTCACAGGAGAGGTTCATACCATAGAAAATTATAGTGTCAGTCATCTTGTACCTAAGTCATCATTGTGCTTTTTGTATTAAATTCGGAAGCAATTTTTATGTTTAATCGTCAATAAGAAGGTCCAAGAGATACAGTAAACCTGAAGTGAAGCATCGGAATCTAAAACTTGTCTCACAGGAGAGGTTCATATCATAGAAAGTTAGAGTGTCAGTGCTCCGGTACTTAAGTGGCCATTGTGCCTTTTGTATTAAATTCGGATGCAATTTCTGTGTTTGACCGTCAATAAGAAGGTCCAAGGGATAGAGTAAACCTGAAGTGAAGCATCGGAATCTAAAACTGGACTCACAGGAGAGGTTTCAAGTCATAGAAAGTTATAGTGTCAGTCATCTTGTAATTAAGTCGGCATTGTGGCTTTTGTAATAAATTCGGATGCAATTTCTGTGTTTCTTCGTCAATAAGAAGGTGCAAGAGATACAGTAAACCTGAAGTGTAGCATCGGAATCTAAAACTTGACTCACAGGAGAGGTTCATATCATAGAAAGTTATAGTGTAGTGCTCTTGTACTTAAGTCGGCATTGTGGCTTTGTATCAAATTCTGATGCAATTTCTGTGTTTCATCGTCAATAAGAAGGTCCAAGGGATACAGTAAACCTGAAGTGAAGCATCGGAATCTAAAACTGGACTCACAGGAGAGGTTCAAATCATAAGAAGTTAGTGTGTGAGTGCTCTTGTACTTAAGTAGGCATTGTGCCTTTTGTATTAAATTGGGATGCAATTTCTGTGTTTCTTCGTCAATAAGAAGGTCCAAGAGATACAGTAAACCTGAAGTGAGGCATCAGAATCTAAAACTTGGCTCACAGGAGAGGTTCAAATCATAGAAAGTTATAGTGTCAGTCCTCTTGTACTTAAGTCGGCATTGTTTCTTTTGTATTAAATTCGGATGCAATTTCAGTGCTTAATCGTCAATAAGAACGTCCAAGGGATACAATAAACATGAAGTGAAGCATCGTAATCTAAAATTGGACTCACAGGAGAGGTTCAATCATAGAAAGTTAGTGTGTCAGTCATCTTGTACTTAAGTCGGCATTGTGCCTTTTGTATTAAATTGGGATGCAATTTCTGTGTTTCATCGTCAATAAGAAGGTCCAAGGAGTACAGTATACCTGAAGTGAAGCATCGGAATCTAAAAGTGGACTCACAGGAGAGGTTCATATCATAGAATGTTAGAGTGTCAGTCCTCTTGTACTTAAGTCGGCATTGTTCCTTTTGTATTAAATTCGGATGCAATTTCTGTGTTTCATCGTCAATAACAAGGTCCAAGCGATACAGTAAACCTGAAATGAAGCATCGGAATCTAAAACTGGACTCACAGGAGTGGTTCAAATCATAGAATGTTAGAGTGCCTGTCATCGTGTACTTCAGTCGGCATTGTGCCTTTTGTATTAAATTCGTATGCAATTTCTGTGTTTCATCGTCAATAAGAAGGTCCAAGGGATACAGCAAACCTGAAATGAAGCATCGGAACTAAAACTGGACTCACAACAGAGGATCATATCATTGAAAGTTATAGTGCCAGTCCTCTTGTACTTAAGTCGGCATTGTTCCTTTTGTATTAAATTCGGATGCAATTTCTGTGTTTCATGGTCAATAAGAAGGTCCAAGGGATACAGTAAACCGGAAGTGAGGCATCGGAATCTACAACTGGACTCACAGGAGAGGTTCATATCATAGAAAGTTATAGTGTAGTGCTCTTGTTCTTAAGTCAGCATTGTGCTTTTTGTATGAAATTCTGATGCAATTTCTGTGTTTCATCGTCCATAAGAAGGTCCAAGGGATACAGTAAACCTGAAGTGAAGCATCGGAATCTAAAACTGGACTCACAGGAGAGGTTCAAATCATAAGAAGTTAGTGTGTGAGTGCTCTTGTACTTAAGTAGGCGTTGTGCCTTTTGTATTAAATTCGGATGCAATTTCTGTGTTTCTTCGTCAATAAGAAGGTCCAAGAGATACAGTAAACCTGAAGTGAGGCATCAGAATCTAAAACTGGACTCACAGGAGAGGTTCAAATCATAAGAAGTTAGTGTGTGAGTGCTCTTGTACTTTAGTAGGCATTGTGGCTTTTGTATTAAATTCGGATGCAATTTCTGGGTTTCTTCGTCAATAAGAAGGGCCAAGAGATACAGTAAACCTGAAGTGAAGCATCGGAATCTAAAACTTGACACACAGGAGAGGTTCATATCATAGAAAGTTATAGTGTAGTGCTCTTGTACTTAGGTCGGCATTGTGCTTTTTGTATTAAATTCTGATGCAATTTCTGTGTTTCATCGTCAATAAGAAGGTCCAAGGGATACAGTAAACCTGAAGTGAAGCATCGGAATCTAAAACTGGACTCACAGGAGAGGTTCAAATCATAAGAAGTTAGTGTGCGAGTGCTCTTGTACTTAAGTAGGCATTGTGCCTTTTGTATTAAATTCGGATGCAATTTCTGTGCTTAATCGTCAATAAGAAGGTCCAAGGGATACAATAAACATGAAGTGAAGCATCGGAATCTAAAACTGGACTCAGAGGACAGGTTCAATCATAGAATGTTAGTGTGTCAGTCATCTTGTACTTAAGTCGGCATTGTGCCGTTTGTATTAAATTGGGATGCAATTTCTGTGTTTCATCGTCAATAAGAAGGTCCAAGGGATACAGTAAACCTGAAGTGAAGCATCGGAATCTAAAACTGGACTCACAGGCGAGGATCAAATCATAGAACGTTAGAGTGTCAGTCATCGTGTACTTAAGTCGGCATTGTTCCTTTTGTATTTAATTCGGATTCAATTTCTGTGCTTCATCGTCAATAAGAAGGTCAAAGGGATACGGTAAACCTGAAGTGAAGCATCGGATTCTAATACCGGACTCACAGGAGAGGTTTAAATCATAGAAAGTTAGAGTGTCAGTCATCTTGTACTTATGTCGGCATTGAGCCTTTTGTATTAAATTCGGATGCAATTTCTGTGTTTCATCGTCTATAAGAAGGTCCAAGGGATACAGTAAACCTGAAGTGAAGCATCGGAATATAAAAGTGGACTCATAGCAGAGGTTCAAATCATAGAAAGTTAGAGTGTCAGTCATCTTGTAATTAAGCCGGCATTGTGCCTTTTGTATTAAATTTGGATGCAATTTCTGTGTTTCATCGTCAATAAGAAGGTCCAAGGGATACAGAAAACCTGAAGTGAAGCATCGGAATCTAAAACTTGACTCACAGGAGAGGTTCATACCACAGAAAATTATAGTGTCAGTCATCTTGTACTTAAGTCGGTATTGTTCCTTTTGTATTAAATTCGGATCCAATTTCTGTTTTTCATCGTCAATAACAAGGTCCAAGTGATACAGTAAACCTGAAATGAAGCATCGGAATCTAGAACTGGACTCACAGGAGTGGTTCAAATCATAGAATCTTAGAGTGTCAGTCATCGTGTACTGAAGTCGGCATTGTGCTTTTTGTATGAAATTCGTATGCAATTTCTGTGTTTCATCGTTAATAAGAAGGTCCAAGGGATACAGTAAACCTGAAGTGAAGCATCGGAACTAAAACTGGACTCACAACAGAGGATCATATCATTGAAAGTTATAGTGTCAGTCCTCTTGTACTTAAGTCGGCATTGTTCCTTTTGTATTAAATTCGGATGCAATTTCTGTGTTTCATGGTCAATAAGAAGGTCCAAGGGATACAGTAAACCTGAAGTGAGGCATCGGAATCTAAAACTGGACTCACAGAAGAGGATCAAATCATAGAAAGTTAGAGTGTCAGTGCTCCTGTACTTAAGTGGCCATTGTGCCTTTTGTATTAAATTCGGATGCAATTTCTGTGTTTGATCGTCAATAAGAAGGTCCAAGGGATAGAGTAAAGCTGAAGTGAAGTATCGTAATCTAAAACTGGACTCACAGGAGAGGTTTCAAATCATAGAGAGTTATAGTGTCAGTCATCTTGTAATTAAGTCGGCATTGTGGCTTTTGTATTAAATTCGGATGCAATTTCTGTGTTTCTTCGTCAATAAGAAGGGCCAAGAGATACAGTAAACCTGAAGTGAAGTATCGGAATCTAAAACTTGACTCACAGGAGAGGTTCATACCATAGAAAGTTATCGTGTAGTGCTCTTGTACTTAAGTCGGCATTGTGCCTTTTGTATTAAATTCTGATGCAATTTCTGTGTTTCATCTTCAATAAGAAGGTCCAAGGGATACAGTAAACCTGAAGTGAAGCATCGGAATCTAAAACTGGACTTACAGGAGAGGTTCAAATCATAGTAAGTTAGAGTGTGAGTGCTCTTGTACTTAAGTCAGCATTGTGCCTTTTGTATTAAATTCGGATGCGATTTCTGTGTTTCTTCGTCAATAAGAAGGTCCAAGAGATACAGTAAACCTGAAGTGAAGCATCAGAATCTAAAACGTGACTCACAGGAGAGGTTCAAATCATAGAAAATTTGAGTGTCAGTCCTCTTGTACTTAAGTCGGCATTGTTCCTTTCGTATTAAATATGGATGCAATTTCTGTGCTTCATCGTCAATAAGAAGGTCCAAGGGATACAGTAAACCTGAAGTGAAACATCGGAATCTAAAACTGGACTCACAGGAGAGGTTCAATCATAGAAAGTTAGTGTGTCAGTCATCTTGTACTTAAGTCGGCATTGTGCCTTTTGTATTAAATTGGGATGCAATTTCTGTGTTTCATCGTCAATAAGAAGGTCCAAGGAGTACAGTATACCTGAAGTGAAGCATCGGAATCTAAAAGTGGACTCACAGGAGAGGTTCATATCATAGAAAGTTAGAGTGTCAGTCCTCTTTTACTTAAGTCGGCATTATTCCTTTTGTATTAAATTCGGAAGCAATTTCTGTGTTTCATGGTCAATAAGAAGGTCCAAGTGTTACAGTAAACCTGAAGTGAGGCATCGGAATCTAAAACTGGACTCACAGGAGAGGATCAAATCATATAAAGTTAGAGTGTCAGTAATATTGTACTTAAGTCGGCATTGTGCCCTTTCTATTAAATTCGTATGCAATTTCTGTGTTTCATCGTTAATAAGAAGGTCCAAGGGATACAGTAAACCTGAAGTGATCATCGGAACTAAAACTGGACTCACAACAGAGGATCATATCATTGAAAGTTATAGTGTCAGTCCTCTTGTACTTAAGTCGGCATTGTTCCTTTTGTATAAAATTCGGATGCAATTTCTGTGTTTCATGGTCAATAAGAAGGTCCAAGGGATACAGTAAACCTGAAATGAAGCATCGGAATCTAAAACTGGACTGACAGCAGAGGTTCATATCATAGAATGTTAGAGTGTCAGTCCTCTTGTACTTAAGTCGACATTATTCCTTTTGTATTAAATTCGGATGCAATTTCTGTGTTTCTTCGTCAATAAGAAGGTCCAAGAGATACAGTAAACCTGGAGTGAAGCATCGGAATGTAAAACTAGACTCACAGGAGAGGTTCATATCGTAGAAAGGTATAGTGTAGTGCTCTTGTACTTAAGTCGGCATTGTGCGTTTTGTATTAAATTCTGATGCAATTTCTGTGTTTCATCGTCAATAAGAAGGTCCAAGAGATACAGTAAACCTGAAGTGAAGCATCGGAATGTAAAACTTGACTCACAGGAGAGGTTCATATGGTAGAAAGGTATAGTGTAGTGCTCTTGTACTTAAGTCGGCATTGTGCCTTTTGTATTAAATTCTGATGCAATTTCTGTGTTTCATCGTCAATAAGAAGGTCCAAGGGATACAGTAAACCTGAAGTGAAGCATCGGAATCTAAAACTGGACTCACAGGAGAGGTTCAAATCATAAGAAGTTAGTGTGTGAGTGCTCTTGTACTTAAGTAGGCATTGTGCCTTTTGTATTAAATTCGGATGCAATTTCTGTGTTTCTTCGTCAATAAGAAGGTCCAAGAGATACAGTGAACCTGAAGTGAGGCATCAGAATCTAAAACTTGACTCACAGGAGAGGTTCAAATCATAGAAAGTTATAGTGTCAGTCCTCTTGTACTTAAGTCGGCACTGTTCCTTTTGTATTAAATTCGGATGCAATTTCTGTGCTTAATCGTCAATAAGAAGGTCCAAGGGATACAATAAACATGAAGTGAAGCATCGGAATCTAAAACTGGACTCACAGGAGAGGTTCAATCATAGAAAGTTAGTGTGTCAGTCATCTTGTACTTAAGTCGGCATTGTGCCTTTTGTATTAAATTGGGATGCAATTTCTGTGTTTCATCGTCAATAAGAAGGTCCAAGGAGTACAGTATACCTGAAGTGAAGCATCGGAATCTAAAAGTGGACTCACAGGAGAGGTTCATATCATAGAAAGTTAGAGTGTCAGTCCTCTTTTACTTAAGTCGGCATTATTCCTTTTGTATTAAATTCGGAAGCAATTTCTGTGTTTCATGGTCAATAAGAAGGTCCAAGTGTTACAGTAAACCTGAAGTGAGGCATCGGAATCTAAAACTGGACTCACAGGAGAGGATCAAATCATATAAAGTTAGAGTGTCAGTAATATTGTACTTAAGTCGGCATTGTGCCCTTTCTATTAAATTCGTATGCAATTTCTGTGTTTCATCATTAATAAGAAGGTCCAAGGGATACAGTAAACCTGAAGTGATCATCGGAACTAAAACTGGACTCACAACAGAGGATCATATCATTGAAAGTTATAGTGTCAGTCCTCTTGTACTTAAGTCGGCATTGTTCCTTTTGTATTAAATTCGGATGCAATTTCTGTGTTTCATGGTCAATAAGAAGGTCCAAGGGATACAGTAAACCTGAAGTGAGGCATCGGAATCTACAACTGGACTCACAGGAGAGGATCAAATCATAGAAAGTTAGAGTGTCAGTGCTCCTGTACTTAAGTGGCCATTGTGCCTTTTGTATTAAATTCGGATGCAATTTCTTTGTTTGATCGTCAATAAGAAGGTCCAAGGGATTGAGTAAAGCTGAAGTGAAGCATCGGAATCTAAAACTGGACTCACAGGAGAGGTTTCAAATCATAGAAAGTTATAGTGTCAGTCATGTTGTAATTAAGTCGGCATTGTGGCTTTTGTATTAAATTCGGATGCAATTTCTGTGTTTCTTCGTCAATAAGAAGGTCCAAGAGATACAGTAAACCTGAAGTGAAGCATCGGAATCTAAAACTTGACTCACAGGAGAGGTTCATATCATAGAAAGTTATAGTGTAGTGCTCTTGTACTTAAGTCGGCATTGTGCCTTTTGTATTAAATTCTGATGCAATTTCTGTGTTTCAACTTCAATAAGAAGGTCCAAGGGATACAGTAAACCTGAAGTGAAGCATCGGTATCTAAAACTGGACTCACAGGGGAAGTTCAAATCATAGTAAGTTAGAGTGTGAGTGCCCTTGTACTTAAGTCGGCATTGTGCCTTTTGTATTACATTCGGATGCAATTTCTGTGTTTCGTCGTCAATAAGAAGGTCCAAGAGATACAGTAAACCTGAAGTGAAGCATCAGAATCTAAAACGTGACTCACAGGAGTGGTTCAAATCATAGAAAGTTTGAGTGTCAGTCCTCTTGTACTTAAGTCGGCATTGTTCCTTTTGTATTAAATTCGGATGCAATATCTGTGCTTCATCGTCAATAAGAAGGTCCAAGGGATACAGTAAACCTGAAGTGAAGCATCGGAATCTAAAACTTGTCTCACAGGAGAGGTTCATATCATAGAAAGTTAGAGTGTCAGTGCTCCTGTACTTAAGTGGCCATTGTGCCTTTTGTATTAAATTCGGATGCAATTTCTGTGTTTGATCGTCAATAAGAAGGTCCAAGGGATAGAGTAAACCTGTAGTGAAGCATCGGAATCTAAAACTGGACTCACAGGAGAGGTTTCAAGTCATAGAAAGTTATAGTGTCAGTCATCTTGTAATTAAGTCGGCATTGTGGCTTTTGTATTAAATTCGGATGCAATTTCTGTGTTTCTTCGTCAATAAGAAGGTGCAAGAGATACAGTAAACCTGAAGTGAAGCATCGGAATCTAAAACTTGACTCACAGGAGAGGTTCATATCATAGAAAGTTATAGTATAGTGCTCTTGTACTTAAGTCGGCATTGTGCCTTTGTATTAAATTCTGATGCAATTTCTGTGTTTCATCGTCAATAAGAAGGTCCAAGGGATACAGTAAACCTGAAGTGAAGCATCGGAATCTAAAACTGGACTCACAGGAGAGGTTCAAATCGTAAGAAGTTAGTGTGTGAGTGCTCTTGTACTTAAGTAGGCATTGTGCCTTTTGTATTAAATTCGGATGCAATTTCTGTGTTTCTTCGTCAATAAGAAGGTCCAAGAGATGCAGTAAACCTGAAGTGAGGCATTAGAATCTAAAACTTGGCTCACAGGAGAGGTTCAAATCATAGAAAGTTATAGTGTCAGTCCTCTTGTACTTAAGTCGGCATTGTTTCTTTTGTATTAAATTCGGATGCAATTTCTGTGCTTAATCGTCAATAAGAAGGTCCAAGGGATACAATAAACATGAAGTGAAGCATCGGAATCCAAAATTGGACTCACAGGAGAGGTTCAATCATAGAAAGTTAGTGTGTCAGTCATCTTGTACTTAAGTCGGCATTGTGCCTTTTGTATTAAATAGGGATTCAATTTCTGTGTTTCATCGTCAATAAGAAGGTCCAAGGAGTACAGTATACCTGAAGTGAAGCATCGGAATCTAAAAGTGGACTCACAGGAGAGGTTCATATCATAGAATGTTTGAGTGTCAGTCCTCTTGTACTTAAGTCGGCATTGTTCCTTTTGTATTAAATTCGGATGCAATTTCTGTGTTTCATCGTCAATAACAAGGTCCAAGGGATACAGTAAACCTGAAATGAAGTATCGGAATCTAAAACAGGACTCACAGGAGTGGTTCAAATCATAGAATGTTAGAGTGCCTGTCATCGTGTACTTCAGTCGGCATTGTGCCTTTTGTATTAAATTCGTATGCAATTTCTGTGTTTCATCGTCAATAAGAAGGTCCAAAGGATACAGCAAACCTGAGGTGGAGCATCGGAACTAAAACTGGACTCACAACAGAGGATCATATCATTGAAAGTTATAGTGCCAGTCCTCTTGTACTTAAGTCGGCATTGTTCCTTTTGTATTAAATTCGGATGCAATTTCTGTGTTTCATGGTCAATAAGAAGGTCCAAGGGATACAGTAAACCTGAAGTGAGGCATCGGAATCTACAACTGGACTCACAGGAGAGGTTCATATCATAGAAAGTTATAGTGTAGTGCTCTTGTTCTTAAGTCAGCATTGTGCTTTTTGTATGAAATTCTGATGCAATTTCTGTGTTTCATCGTCCATAAGAAGGTCCAAGGGATACAGTAAACCTGAAGTGAAGCATCGGAATCTAAAACTGGACTCACAGGAGAGGTTCAAATCATAAGAAGTTAGTGTGTGAGTGCTCTTGTACTTAAGTAGGCGTTGTGCCTTTTGTATTAATTTCGGATGCAATTTCTGTGTCTCTTCGTCAATAAGAAGGTCCAAGAGATACAGTAAACCTGAAGTGAGGCATCAGAATCTAAAACTGGACTCACAGGAGAGGTTCAAATCATAAGAAGTTAGTGTGTGAGTGCTCTTGTACTTAAGTAGGCATTGTGGCTTTTGTATTAAATTCGGATGCAATTTTTGTGTTTCTTCGTCAATAAGAAGGTCCAAGAGATACAGTAAACCTGAAGTGAAGCATCGGAATCTAAAACTTGACACACAGGAGAGGTTTATATCATAGAAAGTTATAGTGTAGTGCTCTTGTACTTAGGTCGGCATTGTGCTATTTGTATTAAATTCTGATGCAATTTCTGTGTTTCATCGTCAATAAGAAGGTCCAAGGGATACAGTAAACCTGAAGTGAAGCATCGGAATCTAAAACTGGACTCACAGGAGAGGTTCAAATCATAAGAAGTTAGTGTGCGAGTGCTCTTGTACTTAAGTAGGCATTGTGCCTTTTGTATTAAATTCGGATGCAATTTCTGTGCTTAATCGTCAATAAGAAGGTCCAAGGGATACAATAAACATGAAGTGAAGCATCGGAATCTAAAACTGGACTCACAGGAGAGGTTCAATCATAGAAAGTTAGTGTGTCAGTCATCTTGTACTTAAGTCGGCATTGTGCCTTTTGTATTAAATTGGGATGCAATTTCTGTGTTTCATCGTCAATAAGAAGGTCCAAGGGATACAGTAAACCTGAAGCGAAGCATCGGAATCTAAAACTGGACTCACAGGAGAGGATCAAATCATAGAATGTTAGAGTGTCAGTCATCGTGTACTTAAGTCGGCATTGTTCCTTTTGTATTAAATTCGGATTCAATTTCTGTGCTTCATCGTCAATAAGAAGGTCAAAGGGATACGGTAAACCTGAAGTGAAGCATCGGATTCTAATACCGGACTCACAGGAGAGGTTTAAATCATAGAAAGTTAGAGTGTCAGTCATCTTGTACTTATGTCGGCATTGAGCCTTTTGTATTAAATTCGGATGCAATTTCTGTGTTTCATCGTCTATAAGAAGGTCCAAGGGATACAGTAAACCTGAAGTGAAGCATCGGAATATAAAAGTGGACTCATAGGAGAGGTTCAAATCATAGAAAGTTAGAGTGTCAGTCATCTTGTAATTAAGCCGGCATTGTGCCTTTTGTATGAAATTCGTATGCAATTTCTGTGTTTCATCGTTAATAAGAAGGTCCAAGGGATACAGTAAACCTGAAGTGAAGCATCGGAACTAAAACTGGACTCACAACAGAGGATCATATCATTGAAAGTTATAGTGTCAGTCCTCTTGTACTTAAGTGGCCATTGTGCCTTTTGTATTAAATTCGGATGCAATTTCTGTGTTTGATCGTCAATAAGAAGGTCCAAGGGATAGAGTAAAGCTGAAGTGAAGTATCGTAATCTAAAACTGGACTCACAGGAGACGTTTCAAATCATAGACAGTTATAGTGTCAGTCATCTTGTAATTAAGTCGGCATTGTGGCTTTTGTATTAAATTCGGATGCAATTTCTGTGTTTCTTCGTCAATAAGAAGGGCCAAGAGATACAGTAAACCTGAAGTGAAGTATCGGAATCTAAAACTTGACTCACAGGAGAGGTTCATACCATAGAAAGTTATCGTGTAGTGCTCTTGTACTTAAGTCGGCATTGTGCCTTTTGTATTAAATTCTGATGCAATTTCTATGTTTCATCTTCAATAAGAAGGTCCAAGGGATACAGTAAACCTGAAGTGAAGCATCGGAATCTAAAACTGGACTTACAGGAGAGGTTCAAATCATAGTAAGTTAGAGTGTGAGTGCTCTTGTACTTAAGTCAGCATTGTGCCTTTTGTATTAAATTCGGATGCGATTTCTGTGTTTCTTCGTCAATAAGAAGGTCCAAGAGATACAGTAAACCTGAAGTGAAGCATCAGAATCTAAAACGTGACTCACAGGAGAGGTTCAAATCATAGAAAATTTGAGTGTCAGTCATCTTGTACTTAAGTCAGCATTGTGCCTTTTCTATTAAAATTGGATGCAATTTCTGTGTTATTTCGTCAATAAGAAGGTCCAAGGGATACAGTAAACCTGAAGTGAAGCATCGGAATCTAAAACTTGACTCACAGGAGAGGTTCATACCATAGAAAATTATAGTGTCAGTCATCTTGTACTTAAGTCATCATTGTGCTTTTTGTATTAAATTCGGAAGCAATTTCTATGTTTAATCGTCAATAAGAAGGTCCAAGAGATACAGTAAACCAGAAGTGAAGCATCGGAATCTTAAACTTGTCTCACAGGAGAGGTTCATATCATAGAAAGTTAGATTGTCAGTGCTCCTGTACTTAAGTCGGCATTATTCTTTTTGTATTAAATTCGGAAGCAATTTCTGTGTTTCATGGTCAATAAGAAGGTCCAATGGATACAGTAAACCTGAAGTGAGGCATCGGAATCTAAAACTGGACTCACAGGAGAGGATCAAATCATATAAAGTTAGAGTGTCAGTAATCTTGTACTTAAGTCGGCATTGTGCCCTTTCTATTAAATTCGTATGCAATTTCTGTGTTTCATCGTTAATAAGAAGGTCCAAGGGATACAGTAAACCTGAAGTGAAGCATCGGAACTAAAACTGGACTCACAACAGAGGATCATATCATTGAAAGTTATAGTGTCAGTCCTCTTGTACTTAAGTCGGCATTGTTCCTTTTGTATTAAATTCGGATGCAATTTCTGTGTTTCATGGTCAATAAGAAGGTCCAAGGGATACAGTAAACCTGAAGTGAGGCATCGGAATCTACAACTGGACTCACAGGAGAGGATCAAATCATAGAAAGTTAGAGTGTCAGTGCTCCTGTACTTAAGTGGCCATTGTGCCTTTTGTATTAAATTCGGATGCAATTTCTTTGTTTGATCGTCAATAAGAAGGTCCAAGGGATTGAGTAAAGCTGAAGTGAAGCATCGGAATCTAAAACTGGACTCACAGGAGAGGTTTCAAATCATAGAAAGTTATAGTGTCAGTCATCTTGTAATTAAGTCGGCATTGTGGCTTTTGTATTAAATTCGGATGCAATTTCTGTGTTTCTTCGTCAATAAGAAGGTCCAAGAGATACAGTAAACCTGAAGTGAAGCATCGGAATCTAAAACTTGACTCACAGGAGAGGTTCATATCATAGAAAGTTATAGTGTAGTGCTCTTGTACTTAAGTCGGCATTGTGCCTTTTGTATTTAATTCTGATGCAATTTCTGTGTTTCATCTTCAATAAGAAGGTCCAAGGGATACAGTAAACCTGAAGTGAAGCATCGGTATCTAAAACTGGACTCACAGGGGAAGATCAAATCATAGTAAGTTAGAGTGTGAGTGCTCTTGTACTTAAGTCGGCATTGTGCATTTTGTATTACATTCGGATGCAATTTCTGTGTTTCTTCGTCAATAAGAAGGTCCAAGACATACAGTAAACCTGAAGTGAAGCATCAGAATCTAAAACGTGACTCACAGGAGAGGTTCAAATCATAGAAAATTTGAGTGTCAGTCCTCTTGTACTTAAGTCGGCATTGTTCCTTTTGTATTAAATTCGGATGCAATTTCTGTGCTTCATCGTCAATAAGAAGGTCCAAGGGATACAGTAAACCTGAAGTGAAGCATCGGAATCTAAAAGTGGACTCACAGGAGAGGTTCAATCATAGAAAGTTAGTGTGTCAGTCATCTTGTACTTAAGTCGGCATTGTGCCTTTTGTATTAAATTCGGATGCAATTTCTGTGTTTCATCGTCAATAAGAAGGTCCAAGGAATACAGTATACCTGAAGTGAAGCATCGGAATCTAAAACTTGACTCACAGGAGAGGTTCATATCATAGAATGTTAGAGTGTCAGTCATCTTGTACTTAAGTCGGCATTGTTCCTTTTGTATTAAATTCGGATGCAATTTCTGTGTTTCATCGTCAATAAGAAGGTCCAAGGGATACAGTAAACCTGAAGTGAAGCATCGGAATCTAAAACTGGACACACAGGAGAGGTTCAAATCATAGAATGTTAGAGTGTCAGTCATCGTGTACTTAAGTCGGCATTGTTCCTTTTGTATTAAATTCGGATGCAATTTCTGTGCTTCATCGTCAACAAGAAGGTCAAAGGGATACAGTAAACCTGAAGTGAAGCATCGGAATCTAATACCGGACTCACAGGAGAGGTTTAAATCATAGAAAGTTAGAGTGTCAGTCATCTTGTACTTATGTCGGCATTGAGCCTTTTGTATTAAATTCGGATGCAATTTCTGTGTTTCATCGTCTATAAGAAGGTCCAAGGGATACAGTAAACCTGAAGTGAAGCATCGGAATCCAAAACTGGACTCACAGGAGAGGTTCATATCATTGAAAGTTATTGACAATCCTCTTGTACTTAAGTCGGCATTGTGCTTTTGTATTATATTCGGCTGCAATTGCTGTGTTTCATCGTCAATAAGAAGGTCCAAGGGATGCAGAAAACCTGAAGTGAAGCATCGGAATCTGAAACTTGACTCACAGGAGAGGTTCATACCATAGAAAATTATAGTGTCAGTCATCTTGTACTTAAGTCGTCATTGTGCTTTTTGTATTATATTCGGATGCAATTTCTATGTTTAATCGTCAATAAGAATGTCCAAGAAATACAGTAAATCTGAAGTGAAGCATCGGAATCTAAAACTTGTCTCACAGGAGTGGTTCATATCATAGAAAGTTAGAGTGTCAGTGCTCCTGTATTTAAGTGGCCATTGTTCCTTTTGTGTTAAATTCGGATGCAATTTCTGTGTTTGATCGTCAATAAGAAGGTCCAAGGGATAGAGTAAACCTGAAGTGAAGCATCGGAATCTAAAACTGGACTCACAGGAGAGGTTTCAAATCATAGAAAGTTATAGTGTCAGTCATCTTGTAATTAAGTCGGCATTGTGGCTTTTGTATTAAATTCGGATGCAATTTCTGTGTTTCTTCGTCAATAAGAAGGTCCAAGAAATACAGTAAACCTGAAGTGAAGTATCGGAATCTAAAACTTGACTCACAGGAGAGGTTCATATCATAGAAAGTTATATTGTAGTGTTCTTGTACTTAAGTCGGCATTGTGCCTTTTGTATTAAATTCTGATGCAATTTCTGTGTTTCATCGTCAATAAGAAGGTCCAAGGGATACAGTAAACCTGAAGTGAAGCATCGGAATCTAAAACTGGACTCACAGGACAGGTTCAAATCATAAGAAGTTAGTGTGTGAGTTCTCTTGCACTTAAGTAGGCATTGTGCCTTTTGTATTAAATTCGGATGCATTTTCTGTGTTACTTCGTCAATAAGAAGGTCCAAGAGGTACAGTAAACCTGAAGTGAGGGATCAGAATCTAAAACTTGACTCACAGGAGAGGTTCAAATCACATAAAGTTAGAGTGTCAGTCCTCTTGTACTTAAGTCGGCATTGTTCCTTTTGTATTAAATTCGGATGCAATTTCTGTGCTTCATCGTCAATAAGAAGGTCCAAGGGATACAGTAAACCTGAAGTGAAGCATCGGAATCTAAAACTGGACCCACAGGAGAGGATCAATCATAGAAAGTTAGTGTGTCAGTCATCTTGTACTTAAGTCGGCATTGTGCCTTTTTTATTAAATTGGGATTCAATTTCTGTGTGTCATCGTCAATACGAAGGTCCAAGGAGTACAGTATACCTGAAGTGAAGCATCGGAATCTAAAACTGGACTCACAGGAGAGGTTCATATCATTGAATGTTAGAGTGTCAGTCCTCTTGTACTTAAGTCGGCATTGTTCCTTTTGTATTAAATTCGGATGCAATTTCTGTGATTCATCGTCAATAACAAGGTCCAAGGGATACAGTAAACCTGAAATGAAGCATTGGAATCTAAAACTGGACTCACAGGAGTGGTTCACATCATAGAATGTTAGAGTGTCAGTCATCGTGTACTTAAGTCGGCATTGTGCCTTTTGCATTAAATTCGTATGCAATTTCTGTGATTCATCGTTAATAAGAAGGTCCAAGGGATACAGTAAACCTGAAGTGAAGCATCGGAACTAAAACTGAACTCACAACAGAGAATCATCTCATTGAAAGTTATAGTGTCAGTCATCTTGTACTTAAGTCGTCATTGTGCATTTTGTATTAAATTCGGATGCAATTTCTATGTTTAATCGTCAATAAGAAGGTCCAAGAGATACAGTAAACCTGAAGTGAAGCATCGGAATCTAAAACTTGTCTCACAGAAGTGGTTCATATCATAGAAAGTTAGAGTGTCAGTGCTCCTGTACTTAAGTGGCCATTGTGCCTTTTGTATTAAATTCGGATGCAATTTCTGTGTTTGATCGTCGATAAGAAGGAACAAGGGATAGAGTAAACCTGAAGTGAAGCATCGGAATCTAAAACTGGACTCACAGGAGAGGTTTCAAATCATAGAAAGTTATAGTGTCAGTCATCTTGTAATTAAGTCGGCATTGTGGCTTTTGTATTAAATTCGGATGCAATTTCTGTGTTTCTTCGTCAATAAGAAGGTCCAAGAGATACAGTAAACCTGAAGTGAAGTATCGGAATCTAAAACTTGACTCACAGGAGAGGTTCATATCACAGAAAGTTATAGTGTAGTGCTCTTGTACTTAAGTCGGCATTGTGCCTTTTGTATTAAATTCTGATGCAATTTCGGTGTTTCATCGTCAATAAGAAGGTCCAAGGGATACAGTAAACCTGATGTGAAGCATCGGAATCTAAAACTGGACTCACAGGAGAGGTTCATATCATAGAATGTCAGAGTGTCAGTCCTCTTGTACTTAAGTCGGCATTGTTCCTTTTGTATTAAATTCGGATGCAATTTCTGTGTTCATCGTCAATAAGAAGGTCCAAGGGATACAGTAAACCTGAAGTGAAGCATCGGAATCTAAAACTGGACACACAGGAGCGGTTCAAAGCATAGAATGTTAGAGTGTCAGTCATCGTGTACTTAAGTCGGCATTGTTCCTTTTGTATTAAATTCGGATGCAATTTCTGTGCGTCATCGTCAATAAGAAGGTCATAGGGATACAGTAAATCTGAAGTGAAACATCGGAATCTAATACCGGACTCACAGGAGTGGTTTAAATCATAGAAAGTTAGAGTGTCAGTCATCTTGTACTTATGTCGGCATTGAGCCTTTTGTATTAAATTCGGATGCAATTTCTGAGTTTCATCGTCTATAAGAAGGTCCAAGGGATACAGTAAACCTGAAGTGAAGCATCGGAATCTAAAACTGGACTCACAGGAGAGGTTCAATCATAGAAAGTTAGTGTGTCAGTCATCTTGTACTTAAGTCGGCATTGTGCCTTTTGTATTAAATTCGGATGCAATTAATGTGTTTCATCGTCAATAAGAAGGTCCAAGGATTACAGTATACCAGAAGTGAAGCATCGGAATCTAAAACTGGACTCACAGGAGAGGTTCATATCATAGAATGTTAGAGTGTCAGTCCTCTTGTACTTATGTCGGCATTGTTCCTTTTGTATTAAATTCGGATGCAATTTCTGTGTTTCATCGTCAATAAGAAGGTCAAAGGGATACAGTAAACCTGAAGTGAAGCATCGGAATCTAATACCGGACTCACAGGAGAGGTTTAAATCATAGAAAGTTAGAGTGTCAGTCATCTTGTACTTATGTCGGCATTGAGCCTTTTGTATTAAATTCGGATGCAATTTCTGTGTTTCATCGTCTATAAGAAGGTCCAAGGGATACAGTAAACCTGAAGTGAAGCATCGGAATCTAAAACTGGACTCTCAGGAGAGTTTCATATCATTGAGAGTTATTGGCAATCCTCTTGTACTTAAGTCGGCATTGTGCTTTTGTATTATATTCGGCTGCAATTGCTGTGTTTCATCGTCAATAAGAAGGTCCAAGGGATACAGAAAACCTGAAGTGAAGCATCGGAATCTAAAACTTGACTCACAGGAGAGGTTCATACCATAGAAAATTATAGTGTCAGTCATCTT
This sequence comes from Schistocerca americana, assembly GCF_021461395.2. Classification (NCBI taxonomy): domain Eukaryota; kingdom Metazoa; phylum Arthropoda; class Insecta; order Orthoptera; family Acrididae; genus Schistocerca; species Schistocerca americana. The sequence continues at coordinate 2,175,687 of NC_060128.1, forward strand.
GTACTTAAGTCGTCATTGTGCTTTTTGTATTAAATTCGGATGCAAATTCTATGTTTAATCGTCAATAAGAAGGTCCAAGAGATACAGTAAACCTGAAGTGAAGCATCGGAATCTAAAACTTGTCTCACAGGAGAGGTTCATATCATAGAAAGTTAGAGTGTCAGTGCTCCTGTACTTAAGTGGCCATTGTGCCTTTTGTATTATATTCGGATGCAATTTCTGTGTTTGATCGTCAATAAGAAGGTCCAAGGGATAGAATAAACCTGAAGTGAAGCATCGGAATCTAAAACTGGACTCACAGGAGAGGTTTCAAATCATAGAACGTTATAGTGTCAGTCATCTTGTAATTAAGTCGGCATTGTGGCTTTTGTATTAAATTCGGATGCAATTTCTGTGCTTCTTCGTCAATAAAAAGGTCCAAGAGATACAGTAAACCTGAAGTGAAGCATCGGAATCTAAAACTTGACTCACAGGAGAGGTTCATATCATAGAAGTTATAGTGTAGTGCTCTTGTACTTAAGTCGGCATTGTGTCTTTTGTATTAAATTCTGATGCAATTTCTGTGTTACGTCGTCAATAAGAAGGTCCAAGAGATACAGTAAACCTGAAGTGAGGGATCAGAATCTAAAACTTGACTCACAGGAGAGGTTCAAATCACATAAAGTTAGAGTGTCAGTCCTCTTGTACTTAAGTAGGCATTGTGCCTTTTGTATTAAATTCGGATGCAATTTCTGTGTTACTACGTCAATAAGAAGGTCCAAGAGATACAGTAAACCTGAGGTGAGGGATCAGAATCTAAAACTTGACTCACAGGAGAGGTTCAAATCACATAAAGTTAGAGTGTCAGTCCTCTTGTACTTAAGTCGGCATTGTTCCTTTTGTATTAAATTCGGATGCAATTTCTGTGCTTCATCGACTATAAGAAGGTCCAAGGGATACAGTAAACCTGAAGTGAAGCATCGGAATCTAAAACTGGACTCACAGGAGAGGATCAATCATAGAAAGTTAGTGTGTCAGTCATCTTGTACTTAAGTCGGCATTGTGCCTTTTGTATTAAATTGGGATTCAATTTCTGTGTTTCATCGTCAATAAGAAGGTCCAAGGAGTACAGTATACCTGAAGTGAAGCATCGGAATCTCAAACTGGACTCACAGGAGAGGTTCATATCATAGAATGTTAGAGTGTCAGTCCTCTTGTACTTAAGTAGGCATTGTTCCTTTTGTATTAAATTCGGATGCAATTTCTGTGATTCATCGTCAATAACAAGGTCCAAGGGATATAGTAAACCTGAAATGAAGCATCGGAATCTAAAACTGGACTCACAGGAGTGGTTCAAATCATAGAATGTTAGAGTGTCAGTCATCGTGTACTTAAGTCGGCATTGTGCCTTTTGTATTAAATTCGTATGCAATTTCTGTGTTTCATCGTTAATAAGAAGGTCCAAGGGATACAGTAAACCTGAAGTGAAGCATCGGAACTAAAACTGGACTCACAACAGAGGATCATCTGATTGAAAGTTATAGTGTCAGTCATCTTGTACTTAAGTCGTCATTGTGCTTTTTGTATTAAATTCGGATGCAATTTCTATGTTTAATCGTCAATAAGAAGGTCCAAGAGATACAGTAAACCTGAAGTGAAGCATCGGAATCTAAAACTTGTCTCACAGGAGAGGTTCATATCATAGAAAGTTAGAGTGTCAGTGCTCCTGTACTTAAGTGGCCATTGCGCCTTTTGTATTAAATTCGGATGCAATTTCTGTGTTTCTTCGCCAATAAGAAGGTCCAAGGATACAGTAAACCTGAAGTGAAGCATCGGAATCTAAAACTTGACTCACAGGAGAGGTTCATATCATAGAAAGTTATAGTGTAGTGCTCTTGTACTTAAGTCGGCATTGTGCCTTTTGTAATTAATTCTGATGCAATTTCTGTGTTTCATCGTCAATAAGAAGGTCCAAGGGATACAGTAAACCTGAAGTGAAGCATCGGAATCTAAAACTGGACTCTCAGGAGAGGTTCATATCATAGAATGTCAGAGTGTCAGTCTTCTTGTACTTAAGTCGGCATTGTTCCTTTTGTATTAAATTCGGATGCAATTTCTGTGTTCATCGTCAATAGGAAGGTCCAAGGGATACAGTAAACCTGAAGTGAAGCATCGGAATCTAAAACTGGACTCACAGGAGAGGTTCATATCATTGATAGTTATTGGCAATCCTCTTGTACTTAAGTCGGCATTGTGCTTTTGTATTATATTCGGCTGCAATTGCTGTGTTTCATCGTCAATAAGAAGGTCCAAGGGATACAGAAAACCTGAAGTGAAGCATCGGAATCTAAAACTTGACTCACAGGAGAGGTTCATACCATAGAAAATTATAGTGTCAGTCATCTTGTACTTATGTCGTCATTGTGCTTTTTGTATTAAATTCGGATGCAAATTCTATGTTTAATCGTCAATAAGAAGGTCCAAGAGATACAGTAAACCTGAAGTGAAGCATCGGAATCTAAAACTTGTCTCACAGGAGAGGTTCATATCATAGAAAGTTAGAGAGTCAGTGCTCCTGTACATAAGTGGCCATTGTGCCTTTTGTATTAAATTGGGATGCAATTTCTGTGTTTGATCGTCAATAAGAAGGTCCAAGGGATAGAGTAAACCTGAAGTGAAGCATCGGAATCTAAAACTGGACTCACAGGAGAGGTTTCAAATCATAGAAAGTTATAGTGTCAGTCATCTTGTAATTAAGTCGGCATTGTGGCTTTTGTATTAAATTCGGATGCAATTTCTGTGTTTCTTCGTCAATAAGAAGGTCCAAGAGATACAGTAAACCTGAAGTGAAGCATCGGAATCTAAAACTTGACTCACAGCAGAGGTTCAAATCATAGAAGTTATAGTGTAGTGCTCTTGTACTTAAGTCGGCATTGTGCCTTTTGTATTAAATTCTGATGCAATTTCTGTGTTACTTCGTCAATAAGAAGGTCCAAGAGATACAGTAAACCTGAAGTGAGGGATCAGAATCTAAAACTTGACTCACAGGAGAGGTTCAAATCACATAAAGTTAGAGTGTCAGTCCTCTTGTACTTAAGTAGGCATTGTGCCTTTTGTATTAAATTCGGATGCAATTTCTGTGTTACTACGTCAATAAGAAGGTCCAAGAGATACAGTAAACCTGAAGTGAGTTATCAGAATCTAAAACTTGACTCACAGGAGAGGTTCAAATCACATAAAGTTAGAGTGTCAGTCCTCTTGTACTTAAGTCGGCATTGTTCCTTTTGTATTAAATTCGGATGCAATTTCTGTGCTTCATCGTCAATAAGAAGGTCCCAGGGATACAGTAAACCTAAAGTGAAGCATCGGAATCTAAAACTGGACTCACAGGAGAGGATCAATCATAGAAAGTTAGTGTGTCAGTCATCTTGTACTTAAGTCGGCATTGTGCCTTTTGTATTAAATTGGGATTCAATTTCTGTGTTTCATCGTCAATAAGAAGGTCCAAGGAGTCCAGTATACCTGAAGTGAAGCATCGGAATCTCAAACTGGACTCACAGGAGAGGTTCATATCATAGAATGTTAGAGTGTCAGTCCTCTTGTACTTAAGTCGGCATTGTTCCTTTTGCATTAAATTCGGATGCAATTTCTGTGATTCATCGTCAATAACAAGGTCCAAGGGATATAGTAAACCTGAAATGAAGCATCGGAATCTAAAACTGGACTCACAGGAGTGGTTCAAATCATAGAATGTTAGAGTGTCAGTCATCGTGTACTTAAGTCGGCATTGTGCCTTTTGTATTAAATTCGTATGCAATTTCTGTGTTTCATCGTTAATAAGAAGGTCATAGGGATACAGTAAACCTGAAGTGAAGCATCGGAATCTAATTCCCGACTCACAGGAGAGGTTTAAATCATAGAAAGTTAGAGTGTCAGTCATCTTGTACTTATGTCGGCATTGAGCCTTTTGTATTAAATTCGGATGCAATTTCTGAGTTTCATCGTCTATAAGAAGTTCCAAGGGATACAGTAAACCTGAAGTGAAGCATCGGAATCTAAAACTGGACTCACAGGAGAGGTTCAATCATAGAAAGTTAGTGTGTCAGTCATCTTGTACTTAAGTCGGCATTGTGCCTTTTGTATTAAATTCGGATGCAATTTCTGTGTTTCATCGTCAATAAGAAGGTCCAAGGGATACAGTAAACCTGAAGTGAAGCATCGGAATCTAAAACTGGACCCACAGGAGAGGATCAATCATAGAAAGTTAGTGTGTCAGTCATCTTGTACTTAAGTCGGCATTGTGCCTTTTGTATTAAATTGGGATTCAATTTCTGTGTGTCATCGTCAATACGAAGGTCCAAGGAGTACAGTATACCTGAAGTGAAGCATCGGAATCTAAAACTGGACTCACAGGAGAGGTTCATATCATAGAATGTTAGAGTGTCAGTCCTCTTGTACTTAAGTCGGCATTGTTCCTTTTGTATTAAATTCGGATGCAATTTCTGTGATTCATCGTCAATAACAAGGTCCAAGGGATACAGTAAACCTGAAATGAAGCATTGGAATCTAAAACTGGACTCACAGGAGTGGTTCACATCATAGAATGTTAGAGTGTCAGTCATCGTGTACTTAAGTCGGCATTGTGCCTTTTGCATTAAATTCGTATGCAATTTCTGTGATTCATCGTTAATAAGAAGGTCCAAGGGATACAGTAAACCTGAAGTGAAGCATCGGAACTAAAACTGGACTCACAACAGAGAATCATCTCATTGAAAGTTATAGTGTCAGTCATCTTGTACTTAAGTCGTCATTGTGCATTTTGTATTAAATTCGGATGCAATTTCTATGTTTAATCGTCAATAAGAAGGTCCAAGAGATACAGTAAACCTGAAGTGAAGCATCGGAATCTAAAACTTGTCTCACAGAAGTGGTTCATATCATAGAAAGTTAGAGTGTCAGTGCTCCTGTACTTAAGTGGCCATTGTGCCTTTTGTATTAAATTCGGATGCAATTTCTGTGTTTGATCGTCGATAAGAAGGAACAAGGGATAGAGTAAACCTGAAGTGAAGCATCGGAATCTAAAACTGGACTCACAGGAGAGGTTTCAAATCATAGAAAGTTATAGTGTCAGTCATCTTGTAATTAAGTCGGCATTGTGGCTTTTGTATTAAATTCGGATGCAATTTCTGTGTTTCTTCGTCAATAAGAAGGTCCAAGAGATACAGTAAACCTGAAGTGAAGTATCGGAATCTAAAACTTGACTCACGGGAGAGGTTCATATCACAGAAAGTTATAGTGTAGTGCTCTTGTACTTAAGTCGGCATTGTGCCTTTTGTATTAAATTCTGATGCAATTTCTGTGTTTCATCGTCAATAAGAAGGTCCAAGGGATACAGTAAACCTGAAGTGAAGCATCGGAATCTAAAACTGGACTCACAGGAGAGGTTCATATCATAGAATGTCAGAGTGTCAGTCCTCTTGTACTTAAGTCGGCATTGTTCCTTTTGTATTAAATTCGGATGCAATTTCTGTGTTCATCGTCAATAAGAAGGTCCAAGGGATACAGTAAACCTGAAGTGAAGCATCGGAATCTAAAACTGGACACACAGGAGAGGTTCAAATCATAGAATGTTAGAGTGTCAGTCATCGTGTACTTAAGTCGGCATTGTTCCTTTTGTATTAAATTCGGATGCAATTTCTGTGCGTCATCGTCAATAAGAAGGTCATAGGGATACAGTAAACCTGAAGTGAAACATCGGAATCTAATACCGGACTCACAGGAGAGGTTTGAATCATAGAAAGTTAGAGTGTCAGTCATCTTGTACTTATGTCGGCATTGAGCCTTTTGTATTAAATTCGGATGCAATTTCTGAGTTTCATCGTCTATAAGAAGGTCCAAGGGATACAGTAAACCTGAAGTGAAGCATCGGAATCTAAAACTGGACTCACAGGAGAGGTTCAATCATAGAAAGTTAGTGTGTCAGTCATCTTGTACTTAAGTCGGCATTGTGCCTTTTGTATTAAATTCGGATGCAATTAATGTGTTTCATCGTCAATAAGAAGGTCCAAGGAATACAGTATACCAGAAGTGAAGCATCGGAATCTAAAACTGGACTCACAGGAGAGGTTCATATCATAGAATGTTAGAGTGTCAGTCCTCTTGTACTTAAGTCGGCATTGTTCCTTTTGTATTAAATTCGGATGCAATTTCTGTGTTTCATCGTCAATAAGAAGGTCCAAGGGATACAGTAAACCTGAAGTGAAGCATCGGAATCTAAAACTGGACACACAGGAGAGGTTCAAATCATAGAATGTTAGAGTGTCAGTCATCGTGTACTTAAGTCGGCATTGTTCCTTTTGTATTAAATTCGGATGCAATTTCTGTGCTTCATCGTCAATAAGAAGGTCAAAGGGATACAGTAAACCTGAAGTGAAGCATCGGAATCTAATACCGGACTCACAGGAGAGGTTTAAATCATAGAAAGTTAGAGTGTCAGTCATCTTGTACTTATGTCGGCATTGAGCCTTTTGTATTAAATTCGGATGCAATATCTGTGTTTCATCGTCTATAAGAAGGTCCAAGGGATACAGTAAACCTGAAGTGAAGCATCGGAATCTAAAACTGGACTCACAGGAGAGTTTCATATCATTGAAAGTTATTGGCAATCCTCTTGTACTTAAGTCGGCATTGTGCTTTTGTATTATATTCGGCTGCAATTGCTGTGTTTCATCGTCAATAAGAAGGTCCAAGGGATACAGAAAACCTGAAGTGAAGCATCGGAATCTAAAACTTGACTCACAGGAGAGGTTCATACCATAGAAAATTATAGTGTCAGTCATCTTTTACTTAAGTCGTCATTGTGCTTTTTGTATTAAATTCGGATGCAAATTCTATGTTTAATCGTCAATAAGAAGGTCCAAGAGATACAGTAAACCTGAAGTGAAGCATCGGAATCTAAAACTTGTCTCACAGGAGAGGTTCATATCATAGAAAGTTAGAGTGTCAGTGCTCCTGTACTTAAGTGGCCATTGCGCCTTTTGTATTATATTCGGATGCAATTTCTGTGTTTGATCGTCAATAAGAAGGTCCAAGGGATAGAGTAAACCTGAAGTGAAGCATCGGAATCTAAAACTGGACTCACAGGAGAGGTTTCAAATCATAGAACGTTATAGTGTCAGTCATCTTGTAATTAAGTCGGCATTGTGGCTTTTGTATTAAATTCGGATGCAATTTCTGTGTTTCTTCGTCAATAAGAAGGTCCAAGAGATACAGTAAACCTGAAGTGAAGCATCGGAATCTAAAACTTGACTCACAGGAGAGGTTCAAATCATAGAAGTTATAGTGTAGTGCTCTTGTACTTAAGTCGGCATTGTGTCTTTTGTATTAAATTCTGATGCAATTTCTGAGTTACTTCGTCAATAAGAAGGTCCAAGAGATACAGTAAACCTGAAGTGAGGGATCAGAATCTAAAACTTGACTCACAGGAGAGGTTCAAATCACATAAAGTTAGAGTGTCAGTCCTCTTGTACTTAAGTAGGCATTGTGCCTTTTGTATTAAATTCGGATGCAATTTCTGTGTTACTACGTCAATAAGAAGGTCCAAGAGATACAGTAAACCTGAGGTGAGGGATCAGAATCTAAAACTTGACTCACAGGAGAGGTTCAAATCACATAAAGTTAGAGTGTCAGTCCTCTTGTACTTAAGTCGGCATTGTTCCTTTTGTATTAAATTCGGATGCAATTTCTGTGCTTCATCGACTATAAGAAGGTCCAAGGGATACAGTAAACCTGAAGTGAAGCATCGGAATCTAAAACTGGACTCACAGGAGAGAATCAATCATAGAAAGTTAGTGTGTCAGTCATCTTGTACTTAAGTCGGCATTGTGCCTTTTGTATTAAATTGGGATTCAATTTCTGTGTTTCATCGTCAATAAGAAGGTCCAAGGAGTACAGTATACCTGAAGTGAAGCATCGGAATGTCAAACTGGACTCACAGGAGAGGTTCATATCATAGAATGTTAGAGTGTCAGTCCTCTTGTACTTAAGTCGGCATTGTTCCTTTTGTATTAAATTCGGATGCAATTTCTGTGATTCATCGTCAATAACAAGGTCCAAGGGATATAGTAAACCTGAAATGAAGCATCGGAATCTAAAACTGGACTCACAGGAGTGGTTCAAATCATAGAATGTTAGAGTGTCAGTCATCGTGTACTTAAGTCGGCATTGTGCCTTTTGTATTAAATTCGTATGCAATTTCTGTGTTTCATCGTTAATAAGAAGGTCCAAGGGATACAGTAAACCTGAAGTTAAGCATCGGAACTAAAACTGGACTCACAACAGAGGATCATCTGATTGAAAGTTATAGTGTCAGTCATCTTGTACTTAAGTCGTCATTGTGCTTTTTGTATTAAATTCGGATGCAATTTCTATGTTTAATCGTCAATAAGAAGGTCCAAGAGATACAGTAAACCTGAAGTGAAGCATCGGAATCTAAAACTTGTCTCACAGGAGAGGTTCATATCATAGAAAGTTAGAGTGTCAGTGCTCCTGTACTTAAGTGGCCATTGTGCCTTTTGTATTAAATTCGGATGCAATTTCTGTGTTTCTTCGCCAATAAGAAGGTCCAAGGATACAGTAAACCTGAAGTGAAGCATCGGAATCTAAAACTTGACTCACAGGAGAGGTTCATATCATAGAAAGTTATAGTGTAGTGCTCTTGTACTTAAGTCGGCATTGTGCCTTTTGTAATTAATTCTGATGCAATTTCTGTGTTTCATCGTCAATAAGAAGGTCCAAGGGATACAGTAAACCTGAAGTGAAGCATCGGAATCTAAAACTGGACTCACAGGAGAGGTTCATATCATAGAATGTCAGAGTGTCAGTCTTCTTGTACTTAAGTCGGCATTGTTCCTTTTGTATTAAATTCGGATGCAATTTCTGTGTTCATCGTCAATAGGAAGGTCCAAGGGATACAGTAAACCTGAAGTGAAGAATCGGAATCTAAAACTGGACTCACAGGAGAGGTTCATATCATTGAAAGTTATTGGCAATCCTCTTGTACTTAAGTCGGCATTGTGCTTTTGTATTATATTCGGCTGCAATTGCTGTGTTTCATCGTCAATAAGAAGGTCCAAGGGATACAGAAAACCTGAAGTGAAGCATCGGAATCTAAAACTTGACTCACAGGAGAGGTTCATACCATAGAAAATTATAGTGTCAGTCATCTTGTACTTATGTCGTCATTGTGCTTTTTGTATTAAATTCGGATGCAAATTCTATGTTTAATCGTCAATAAGAAGGTCCAAGAGATACAGTAAACCTGAAGTGAAGCATCGGAATCTAAAACTTGTCTCACAGGAGAGGTTCATATCATAGAAAGTTAGAGAGTCAGTGCTCCTGTACTTAAGTGGCCATTGTGCCTTTTGTATTAAATTCGGATGCAATTTCTGTGTTTGATCGTCAATAAGAAGGTCCAAGGGATAGAGTAAACCTGAAGTGAAAAATCGGAATCTAAAACTGGACTCACAGGAGAGGTTTCAAATCATAGAAAGTTATAGTGTCAGTCATCTTGTAATTAAGTCGGCGTTGTGGCTTTTGTATTACATTCGGATGCAATTTCTGTGTTTCATCGTCAATAAGAAGGTCCAAGGAGTCCAGTATACCTGAAGTGAAGCATCGGAATCTCAAACTGGACTCACAGGAGAGGTTCATATCATAGAATGTTAGAGTGTCAGTCCTCTTGTACTTAAGTCGGCATTGTTCCTTTTGTATTAAATTCGGATGCAATTTCTGTGATTCATCGTCAATAACAAGGTCCAAGGGATATAGTAAACCTGAAATGAAGCATCGGAATCTAAAACTGGACTCACAGGAGTGGTTCAAATCATAGAATGTTAGAGTGTCAGTCATCGTGTACTTAAGTCGGCATTGTGCCTTTTGTATTAAATTCGTATGCAATTTCTGTGTTTCATCGTTAATAAGAAGGTCATAGGGATACAGTAAACCTGAAGTGAAGCATCGGAATCTAATACCGGACTCACAGGAGAGGTTTAAATCATAGAAAGTTAGAGTGTCAGTCATCTTGTACTTATGTCGGCATTGAGCCTTTTGTATTAAATTCGGATGCAATTTCTGAGTTTCATCGTCTATAAGAAGGTCCAAGGGATACAGTAAACCTGAAGTGAAGCATCGGAATCTAAAACTGGACTCACAGGAGAGGTTCAATCATAGAAAGTTAGTGTGTCAGTCATCTTGTACTTAAGTCGGCATTGTGCCTTTTGTATTAAATTCGGATGCAATTTCTGTGTTTCATCGTCAATAAGAAGGTCCAAGGAATACAGTATACCTGAAGTGAAGCATCGGAATCTAAAACTGGACTCACAGGAGAGGTTCATATCATAGAATGTTAGAGTGTCAGTCCTCTTGTACTTAAGTCGGCATTGTTCCTTTTGTATTAAATTCGGATGCAATTTCTGTGATTCATCGACAATAACAAGGTCCAAGGGATATAGTAAACCTGAAATGAAGCATCGGAATCTAAAACTGGACTCACAGGAGTGGTTCAAATCATAGAATGTTAGAGTGTCAGTCATCGTGTACTTAAGTCGGCATTGTGCCTTTTGTATTAAATTCGTATGCAATTTCTGTGTTTCATCGTTAATAAGAAGGTCCAAGGGATACAGTAAACCTGAAGTGATGCATCGGAATCTAAAACTGGACTCACAGGAGAGGTTCATATCATTGAAAGTTATTGGCAATCCTCTTGTACTTAAGTCGGCATTGTGCTTTTGTATTATATTCGGCTGCAATTGCTGTGTTTCATCGTCAATAAGAAGGTCCAAGGGATATAGAAAACCTGAAGTGAAGCATCGGAATCTAAAATCTGACTCACAGGAGAGTTTCATACCATAGAAAATTATAGTGTCAGTCATCTTGTACTTAAGTCGTCATTGTGCTTTTTGTATTACATTCGGATGCAAATTCTATGTTTAATCGTCAATAAGAAGGTCCAAGAGATACAGTAAACCTGAAGTGAAGCATCGGAATCTAAAACTTGTCTCACAGGAGAGGTTCATATCATAGAAAATTAGAGTGTCAGTGCTCCTGTACTTAAGTGGCCATTGTGCCTTTTGTATTAAATTCGGATGCAATTTCTGTGTTTGATCGTCAATAAGAAGGTCCAAGGGATAGAGTAAAGCTGAAGTGAAGCATCGGAATCTAAAACTGGACTCACAGGAGAGGTTTCACATCATAGAAAGTTATAGTGTCAGTCATCTTGTAATTAAGTCGGCAATGTGGCTTTTGTATTAAATTCGGATGCAATTTCTGTGTTTCTTCGTCAATAAGAAGGTCCAAGAGATACAGTAAACCTGAAGTGAAGCATCGGAATCTAAAACTTGACTCACAGGAGATGTTCATATCATAGAAAGTTATAGTGTAGTGCTCTTGTACTTAAGTCTGCATTGTGCCTTTTGTATTAAATTCTGATGCAATTTCTGTGTTACTTCGTCAATAAGAAGGTCCAAGAGATACAGTAAACCTGTAGTGAGGGATCAGAATCTAAAACTTGACTCACAGGAGAGGTTCAAATCACATAAAGTTAGAGTGTCAGTCCTCTTGTACTTAAGTAGGCATTGTGCCTTTTGTATTAAATTCGGATGCAATTTCTGTGTTACTTCGTCAATAAGAAGGTCCAAGAGATACAGTAAACCTGAAGTGAGGGATCAGAATCTAAAACTTGACTCACAGGAGAGGTTCAAATCACATAAAGTTAGAGTGTCAGTCCTCTTGTACTTAAGTCGGCATTGTTCCTTTTGTATTAAATTCGGATGCAATTTCTGTGCTTCATCGTCAATAAGAAAGTCCAAGGGATACAGTAAACCTGAAGTGAAGCATCGGAATCTAAAACTGGACTCACAGGAGAGGATCAATCATAGAATGTTAGTGTGTCAGTCATCTTGTACTTAAGTCGGCATTGTGCCTTTTGTATTAAATTGGGATTCAATTTCTGTGTTTCATCGTCAATAAGAAGGTCAAAGGAGTACAGTATACCTGAAGTGAAGCATCGGAATCTCAAACTGGACTCACAGGAGAGGTTCATATCATAGAATGTTAGAGTGTCAGTCCTCTTGTACTTAAGTCGGCATTGTTCCTTTTGTATTAAATTCGGATGCAATTTCTGTGATTCATCGTCAATAACAAGGTCCAAGGGATATAGTAAACCTGAAATGAAGCATCGGAATCTAAAACTGGACTCACAGGAGTGGTTCAAATCATAGAATGTTAGAGTGTCAGTCATCGTGTACTTAAGTCGGCATTGTGCCTTTTGTATTAAATTCGTATGCAATTTCTGTGTTTCATCGTTAATAAGAAGGTCCAAGGGATACAGTAAACCTGAAGTGAAGCATCGGAACTAAAACTGGACTCACAACAGAGGATCATCTGATTGAAAGTTATAGTGTCAGTCTTCTTGTACTTAAGTCGTCATTGTGCTTTTTGTATTAAATTCGGATGCAATTTCTATGTTTAATCGTCAATAAGAAGGTCCAAGAGATACAGTAAACCTGAAGTGAAGCATCGGAATCTAAAACTTGTCTCACAGGAGAGGTTCATATCATAGAAAGTTAGAGTGTCAGTGCTCCTGTACTTAAGTGGCCATTGTGCCTTTTGTATTAAATTCGGATGCAATTTCTGTGTTTCTTCGCCAATAAGAAGGTCCAAGGATACAGTAAACCTGAAGTGAAGCATCGGAATCTAAAACTTGACTCACAGGAGAGGTTCATATCATAGAAAGTTATAGTGTAGTGCTCTTGTACTTAAGTCGGCATTGTGCCTTTTGTATTAAATTCTGATGCAATTTCTGTGTTTCATCGTCAATAAGAACGTCCAAGGGATACAGTAAACCTGAAGTGAAGCATCGGAATCTAAAACTGGACTCACAGGAGAGGTTCATATCATAGAATGTCAGAGTGTCAGTCCTCTTGTACTTAAGTCGGCATTGTTCCTTTTGTATTAAATTCGGATGCAATTTCTGTGTTCATCGTCAATAAGAAGGTCCAAGGGATACAGTAAACCTGAAGTGAAGCATCAGAATCTAAAACTGGACACACAGGAGAGGTTCAAATCATAGAATGTTAGAGTGTCAGTCATCGTGTACTTAAGTCTACATTGTTCCTTTTGTATTAAATTCGGATGCAATTTCTGTGCTTCATCGTCAATAAGAAGGTCATAGGGATACAGTAAACCTGAAGTGAAGCATCGGAATCTAATACCGGACTCACAGGAGAGGTTTAAATCATAGAAAGTTAGAGTGTCAGTCATCTTGTACTTATGTCGGCATTGAGCCTTTTGTATTAAATTCGGATGCAATTTCTGAGTTTCATCGTCTATAAGAAAGTCCAAGGGATACAGTAAACCTGAAGTGAAGCATCGGAATCTAAAACTGGACTCACAGGAGAGGTTCAATCATAGAAAGTTAGTGTGTCAGTCATCTTGTACTTAAGTCGGCATTGTGCCTTTTGTATTAAATTCGGATGCAATTTCTGTGTTTCATCGTCAATAAGAAGGTCCAAGGAATACAGTATACCCGAAGTGAAGCATCGGAATCTAAAACTGGACTCACAGGAGAGGTTCATATCATAGAATGTTAGAGTGTCAGTCCTCTTGTACTTAAGTCGGAATTGTTCTTTTTGTATTAAATTCGGATGCAATTTCTGTGTTTCATCGTCAATAAGAAGGACCAAGGGATACAGTAAACCTGAAGTGAAGCATCGGAATGTAAAACTGGACACACAGGAGAGGTTCAAATCACAGAATGTTAGAGTGTCAGTCATCGTGTACTTAAGTCGGCATTGTTCCTTTTGTATTAAATTCGGATGCAATTTCTGTGCTTCAGCGTCAATAAGAAGGTCAAAGGGATACAGTAAACCTGAAGTGAAGCATCGGAATCTAATACCGGACTCACAGGAGAGGTTTAAATCATAGAAAGTTAGAGTGTCAGTCATCTTGTACTTATGTCGGCATTGAGCCTTTTGTATTAAATTCGGATGCAATTTCTGTGTTTCATCGTCTATAAGAAGGTCCAAGGGATACAGTAAACCTGAAAAGAAGCATAGGAATCTAAAACTGGACTCACAGGAGAGGTTCATATCATTGAAAGTTGTTGGCAATCCTCTTGTACTTAAGTCGGCATTGTGCTTTTGTATTGTATTTGGCTGCAATTGCTGTGTTTCATCGTCAATAAGAAGGTCCAAGAGATACAGTAAACCTGAAGTGAAGCATCGGAATCTAAAACTTGTCTCACAGGAGAGGTTCATATCATAGAAAGTTAGAGGGTCAGTGCTCCTGTACTTAAGTGGCCATTGTGCCTTTTGTATTAAATTCGGATGCAATTTCTGTGTTTGATCGTCAATAAGAAGGTCCAAGGGATAGAGTAAACCTGAAGTGAAGCATCGGAATCTAAAACTGGACTCACAGGAGAGGTTTCAAATCATAGAAAGTTATAGTGTCAGTCATCTTGTAATGAAGTCGGCAATGTGGCTTTTAAATTAAATTCGGATGCAATTTCTGTGTTTCTTCGTCAATAAGAAGGTCCAAGAGATACAGTAAACCTGAAGTGAAGCATCGGAATCTAAAACTTGACTCACAGGAGAGGTTCATATCATAGAAAGTTATAGTGTAGTGCTCTTGTACTTAAGTCGGCATTGTGCTTTTGTATTAAATTCTGATGCAATTTCTGTATTTCATCTTCAACAAGAAGGTCCAAGGGATACAGTAAACCTGAAGTGAAGCATCGGAATCTAAAACTGGACTCACAGGAGAGGTTCAAATCGTAGTAAGTTAGAGTGTGAGTGCTCTTGTACTTAAGTCGGCATTGTGCCTTTTGTATTAAATTCGGATGCAATTTCTGTGTTTCTTCGTCAATAAGAAGGTCCAAGAGATACAGTAAACCTGAAGTGAAGCATCAGAATCTAAAACGTGACTCACAGGAGAGGTTCAAATCATAGAAAATTTGAGTGTCAGTCCTCTTGTACTTAAGTCGGCATTGTTCCTTTTGTATTAAATTCGGATGCAATTTCTGTGCTTCATCGTCAATAAGAAGGTCCAAGGGATACAGTAAACCTAAAGTGAAGCATCGGAATCTAAAACTGGACACATAGGAGAGGTTCAATCATATAATGTTAGTGTGTCAGTCATCTTGTACTTAAGTCGGCATTGTGCCTTTTGTATTAAATTCGGATGCAATTTCTGTGCTTCATCGACAATAAGAAGGTCCAAGGAATACAGTATACCTTAAGTGAAGCATCGGAATCTAAAACTGGACTCACAGGAGAGGTTCATATCATAGAATGTTAGAGTGTCAGTCCTCTTGTACTTAAGTCGGCATTGTTCCTTTTGTATCAAATTCGGATGCAATTTCTGTGTTTCATCGTCAATAAGAAGGTCCAAAGGAATGCAGTAAACCTGAAGAGAAGCATCGGAATCTAAAACTGGACTCACAGGAGAGGTTCAAATCATAGAATGTTAGAGTGTCAGTCATCGTGTACTTAAGTCGGCATTGTTCCTTTTGTATTAAATTCGGAAGCAATTTCTATGCTTCATCGTCAATAAGAACGTCAAAGGGATACAGTAAACATGAAGTGAAGCATCGGAATCTAAAACTGGACTCACAGGAGAGGTTCAAATCATAGTAAGTTAGAGTGTGAGTGCTCTTGTACATAAGTCGGCATTGTGCCTTTTGAATTAAATTCGGATGCAATTTCTGTGTTTCTTCGTCAATAAGAAGGTCCAAGAGATACAGTAAACCTGAAGTGAGGCATCAGAATCTAAAACTTGACTCACAGGAGAGGTTCAAATCATAGAAAGTTAGAGTGTCAGTCCTCTTGTACTTAAGTCGGCATTGTTCCTTTTGTATTAAATTCGGATGCAATTTCTGTGCTTCATCGTCAATAAGAAGGTCCAAGGGATACAGTGAACCTGAAGTGAGGCATCGGAATCTAAAACTGGATTCACAGGAGAGTTTCAAATCATAGAAAGTTAGTGTGTCAGTCACCTTGTACTTAAGTCGGCATTTTGAGTTTTGTATTAAATTGGGATGCAATTTCTGTGTTTCATCGTCAATAAGAAGGTCCAAGGAATACAGTATACCTGAAGTGAAGCATCGGAATCTAAAACTGGACTCACAGGAGTGGTTCATATCATAGAATGTTAGAGTGTCAGTCCTCTTGTACTTAAGTCGGCATTTTTCCTTTTGTATTAAATTCGGATGCAATTTCTGTGTTTCATCGTCAATAAGAAGGTCCAAGGGATACAGTAAACCTGAAGTGAAGCATCGGAATCTAAAACTGGACTCACAGGAGAGGATCAAATCATAGAAAGTTAGAGTGTCAGTCCTCTTGTACTTAAGTCGGCATTGTGCCTTTTGTATTAAATTCGGATGCAATTTCTGTGTTTGATCGTCAATAAGAAGGTCCAAGGGATAGAGTAAACCTGAAGTGAAGCATCGGAATCTAAAACTGGTCTCACAGGAGAGGTTTCAAGTCATAGAAAGTTATAGTGTCAGTCATCTTGTAATTAAGTCGGCATTGTGGCTTTTGTATTAAATTCGGATGCAATTTCTGTGTTTCTTCGTCAATAAGAAGGTCCAAGAGGTACAGTAAACCTGAAGTGAAGCATCGGAATCTAAAACTTGACTCACAGGAGAGGTTCATATCATAGAAATCTATAGTGTAGTGCTCTTGTATTTAAGTCGGCATTGTGCCTTTTGTATTAAATTCTGATGCAATTTCTGTGTTTCATCGTCAATAAGAAGGTATAAAGGATACAGTAAACCTGAAGTGAAGCATCGGAACCTAAAACTGGACTCACAGGAGAGGTTCAAGTCATAGAATGTTAGAGTGTCTGTCATCGTGTTCTTAAGTCGGCATTGTGCCTATTGTATTAAATTCGGATGCAATTTCTGTGTTTCATCGTTAATAAGAAGGTGCAAGGAATACAGTAAACCTGAAGTGAAGCATCGGAACTAAAACTGGACTCACAGGAGAGGATCATATCATAGGAAGTTAGAGTGTCAGTCCTCTTGACCTTAGTCGGCAATGTTCCTTTTGTATTAAATTCGGATGCAATTTCTGTGTTTCATGGTCAATAAGAAGGCCCAAGGGATACAGTAAACCTGAAGTGAGGCATCGGAATCTAAAACTGGACTCACTAGAGAGGATCAAATCATAGAAAGTTAGAGTGTCAGTCATCTTGTACTTTAGTCGGCATTTTGCCTTTTGTTTTAAATTCGGATGCAATTTCTGTGTTTCTTCGCCAATAAGAAGGTCCAATGGATACAGTAAACATGAAGTGAAGCATCGGAATCTAAAACTGGACTAACAGGAGAGGTTCATATCATAGAAAGTTAGAGTGTCAGTCCTCTTTTACTTAAGTCGGCATTGTTCCTTTTGTATTAAATTCGGAAGCAATTTCTGTGTTTCATGGTCAATAAGAAGGTCCAAGGGATACAGTAAACCTGAAGTGAGGCATCGGAATCTAAAACTGGACTCACAGGAGAGGATCAAATCATAGAAAGTTAGAGTGTCAGTCCTCTTGTACTTAAGTCGGCATTGTGTCTTTTGTATTAAATTCGGATGCAATTTCTGTGTTTCATCGTTAATAAGAAGGTCCAAGGGATACAGTAAACCTGAAGTGAAGCATCGGAACTAAAACTGGACTCACAACAGAGGATCATATCATTGAAAGTTATAGTGTCAGTCCTCTTGTACTTAAGTCGGCATTCTTCCTTTTGTATTAAATTCGGATGCAAATTCTGTGTTTCATGGTCAATAAGAAGGTCCAAGGGATACAGTAAACCTGAAGTGAGGCATCGGAATCTAAAACTGGACTCACAGGAGAGGATCAAATCATAGGAAGTTAGAGTATCAGTCCTCTTGTACTTTAGTCGGCATTGTTCCTTTTGTATTAAATTCGGATGCAATTTCTGTGTTTCATGGTCAATAAGAAGACCCAAGGGATACAGTAAACCTGAAGTGAAGCATCGGAATCTAAAACTGGGCCCACAGGAGAAGATCAAATCATAGAAAGTTAGAGTGTCAGTGCTCCTGTACTTAAGTGGCCATTGTGCCTTTTGTATTAATTTCGGATGCAATTTCTGTGTTTGATCGTCAATAAGAAGGTCCAAGGGATAGAGTAAAGCTGAAGTGATGCATCGGAATCTAATACTGGACTCACAGGAGAGGTTTCAAATCATAGAAAGTTATAGTGTCAGTCATCTTGTAATTAAGTCGGCATTGTGGCTTTTGTATTAAATTCGGATGCAATTTCTGTGTTTCTTCGTCAATAAGAAGGTCCAAGAGATACAGTAAACCTGAAGTGAAGCATCGTTATCTTTAACTTGACTCACAGGAGAGGTTCATATCATAGAAAGTTATAGTGTAGTGCTCTTGTACTTAAGTCGGCATTGTGCCTTTGGTATTAAATTCTGATGCAATTTCTGTGTTTCATCTTCAACAAGAAGGTCCAAGGGATACAGTAAACCTGAAGTGAAGCATCGGAATCTAAAACTGGACTCACAGGAGAGGTTCATATCATAGAATGTTAGAGTGTCAGTCCTCTACTACTTAAGTCAGCATTGTTCCTTTTGTATCATATTCGGATGCAATTTCTGTGTTTCATCGTCAATAAGAAGGTCCAAGGGATACAGTAAACCTGAAGTGAAGCATCGGAATCTAAAACTGGACTCACAGGAGAGGTTCAAATCATAGAATGATAGAGTGTCAGTCATCGTGCACTTAAGTCGGCATTGTGCCTTTTGTATTAAATTCGGATGCAATTTCTGTGTTTCATCGTTAATAAGAACGTCCAAGGGATACAGTAAACCTGAAGTGAAGCATCGGAACTAAAACTGGACTCACAGGAGAGGATCATATCATTGAAAGTTATAGTGTCAGTCCTCTTGTACTTAAGTCGGCATTGTTCCTTTCGTATTAAATTCGGAAGCAATTTCTGTGTTTCATGGTCAATAAGAAGGTCCAAGGGATACAGTAAACCTGAAGTGAGGCATCGGAATCTTAAACTGGACTCACAGGAGAGGAGTAAATCATAGAAATTTAGAGTGTCAGTCATCTTGTACTTAAGTCGGCATTGTGCCTTTTGTTTTAAATTCGAATGCAATTTCTGTGTTTCATCGCCAATAAGAAGGTCCAAGGGATACAGTAAACATGAAGTGAAGCATCGGAATCTAAAACTGGACTCACAGGAGAGGTTCATATCATAGAAAGATAGAGTGTCAGTCCTCTTTTACTTAAGTGGGCATTGTTCCTTTTGTATTAAATTCGGAAGCAATTTCTATGCTTCATCGTCAATAAGAACGTCAAAGGGATACAGTAAACCTGAAGTGAAGCATCGGAATCTAATACAGGACTCACAGGAGAGGTTTAAATCATAGAAAGTTAGAGTGTCAGTCATCTTGTACTGATGTCGGCATTGTGCCTTTTGTATTAAATTCGGATGCAATTTCTGTGTTGCATCGTCAATAAGAAGGTCCAAGGGATACAGTAAACCTGAAGTGAAGCATCGGAATCTAAAACTGGACTCACAGGAGAGGCTCATATCATAGAAAGTTAGAGTGTCAGTCCTCTTTTACTTAAGTCGGCATTGTTCCTTTTGTATTAAATTCGGAAGCAATTTCTGTGTTTCATGGTCAATAAGAAGGTCCAAGGGATACAGTAAACCTGAAGTGAGGCATCGGAATCTAAAACTGGACTCACAGGAGAGGATCAAATCATAGAAAGTTAGAGTGTCAGTCCTCTTGTACTTAAGTCGGCATTGTGTCTTTTGTATTAAATTCGGATGCAATTTCTGTGTTTCATCGTTAATAAGAAGGTCCAAGGGATACAGTAAACCTGAAGTGAAGCATCGGAACTAAAACTGGACTCACAACAGAGGATCATATCATTGAAAGTTATAGTGTCAGTCCTCTTGTACTTAAGTCGGCATTCTTCCTTTTGTATTAAATTCGGATGCAAATTCTGTGTTTCATGGTCAATAAGAAGGTCCAAGGGATACAGTAAACCTGAAGTGAGGCATCGGAATCTAAAACTGGACTCACAGGAGAGGATCAAATCATAGGAAGTTAGAGTGTCAGTCCTCTTGTACTTAAGTCGGCATTGTTCCTTTTGTATTAAATTCGGATGCAATTTCTGTGTTTCATGGTCAATAAGAAGGCCCAAGGGATACAGTAAACCTGAAGTGAAGCATCGGAATCAGAAACTGGACCCACAGGAGAAGATCAAATCATAGAAAGTTAGAGTGTCAGTGCTCCTGTACTTAAGTGGCCATTGTGCCTTTTGTATTAAATTCGGATGCAATTTCTGTGTTCGATCGTCAATAAGAAGGTCCAAGGGATAGAGTAAAGCTGAAGTGATGCATCGGAATCTAAAACTGGACTCACAGGAGAGGTTTCAAATCATAGAAAGTTATAGTGTCAGTCATCTTGTAATTAAGTCGGCATTGTGGCTTTTGTATTAAATTCGGATGCAATTTCTGTGTTTCTTCGTCAATAAGAAGGTCCAAGAGATACAGTAAACCTGAAGTGAAGCATCGGAATCTAAAACTTGACTCACAGGAGAGGTTCATATCATAGAAAGTTATAGTGTAGTGCTCTTGTACTTAAGTCGGCATTGTGCCTTTTGTATTAAATTCTGATGCAATTTCTGTGTTTCATCTTCAACAAGAAGGTCCAAGGGATACAGTAAACCTGAAGTGAAGCATCGGAATCTAAAACTGGACTCACAGGAGAGGTTCATATCATAGAATGTTAGAGTGTCAGTCCTCTACTACTTAAGTCAGCATTGTTCCTTTTGTATCAAATTCGGATGCAATTTCTGTGTTTCATCGTCAATAAGAAGGTCCAAGGGATACAGTAAACCTGAAGTGAAGCATCGGAATCTAAAAATGGACTCACAGGAGGGGTTCAAATCATAGAATGTTAGAGTGTCAGTCATCGTGCACTTAAGTCGGCATTGTGCCTTTTGTATTAAATTCGGATGCAATTTCTGTGTTTCATCGTTAATAAGAACGTCCAAGGGATACAGTAAACCCGAAGTGAAGCATCGGAACTAAAAGTGGACTCACAGGAGAGGATCATATCATTGAAAGTTATAGTGTCAGTCCTCTTGTACTTAAGTCGGCATTGTTCCTTTCGTATTAAATTCGGAAGCAATTTCTGTGTTTCATGGTCAATAAGAAGGTCCAAGGGATACAGTAAACCTGAAGTGAGGCATCGGAATCTAAAACTGGACTCACAGGAGAGGAGTAAATCATAGAAATTTAGAGTGTCAGTCATCTTGTACTTAAGTCGGCATTGTGCCTTTTGTATTAAATTCGGATGCAATTTCTGTGCTTCATCGACAATAAGAAGGTCCAAGGAATACAGTATACCTTAAGTGAAGCATCGGAATCTAAAACTGGACTCACAGGAGAGGTTCATATCATAGAATGTTAGAGTGTCAGTCCTCTTGTACTTAAGTCGGCATTGTTCCTTTTGTATCAAATTCGGATGCAATTTCTGTGTTTCATCGTCAATAAGAAGGTCCAAGGGATGCAGTAAACCTGAAGAGAAGCATCGGAATCTAAAACTGGACTCACAGGAGAGGTTCAAATCATAGTAAGTTAGAGTGTGAGTGCTCTTGTACATAAGTCGGCATTGTGCCTTTTGAATTAAATTCGGATGCAATTTCTGTGTTTCTTCGTCAATAAGAAGGTCCAAGAGATACAGTAAACCTGAAGTGAGGCATCAGAATCTAAAACTTGACTCACAGGAGAGGTTCAAATCATAGAAAGTTAGAGTGTCAGTCCTCTTGTACTTAAGTCGGCATTGTTCCTTTTGTATTAAATTCGGATGCAATTTCTGTGCTTCATCGTCAATAAGAAGGTCCAAGGGATACAGTGAACCTGAAGTGAGGCATCGGAATCTAAAACTGGATTCACAGGAGAGGTTCAAATCATAGAAAGTTAGTGTGTCAGTCACCTTGTACTTAAGTCGGCATTTTGAGTTTTGTATTAAATTGGGATGCAATTTCTGTGTTTCATCGTCAATAAGAAGGTCCAAGGAATACAGTATACCTGAAGTGAAGCATCGGAATCTAAAACTGGACTCACAGGAGTGGTTCATATCATAGAATGTTAGAGTGTCAGTCCTCTTGTACTTAAGTCGGCATTTTTCCTTTTGTATTAAATTCGGATGCAATTTCTGTGTTTCATCGTCAATAAGAAGGTCCAAGGGATACAGTAAACCTGAAGTGAAGCATCGGAATCTAAAACTGGACTCACAGGAGAGGATCAAATCATAGAAAGTTAGAGTGTCAGTCCTCTTGTACTTAAGTCGGCATTGTGCCTTTTGTATTAAATTCGGATGCAATTTCTGTGTTTGATCGTCAATAAGAAGGTCCAAGGGATAGAGTAAACCTGAAGTGAAGCATCGGAATCTAAAACTGGTCTCACAGGAGAGGTTTCAAGTCATAGAAAGTTATAGTGTCAGTCATCTTGTAATTAAGTCGGCATTGTGGCTTTTGTATTAAATTCGGATGCAATTTCTGTGTTTCTTCGTCAATAAGAAGGTCCAAGAGGTACAGTAAACCTGAAGTGAAGCATCGGAATCTAAAACTTGACTCACAGGAGAGGTTCATATCATAGAAATCTATAGTGTAGTGCTCTTGTATTTAAGTCGGCATTGTGCCTTTTGTATTAAATTCTGATGCAATTTCTGTGTTTCATCGTCAATAAGAAGGTATAAAGGATACAGTAAACCTGAAGTGAAGCATCGGAACCTAAAACTGGACTCACAGGAGAGGTTCAAGTCATAGAATGTTAGAGTGTCTGTCATCGTGTTCTTAAGTCGGCATTGTGCCTATTGTATTAAATTCGGATGCAATTTCTGTGTTTCATCGTTAATAAGAAGGTGCAAGGAATACAGTAAACCTGAAGTGAAGCATCGGAACTAAAACTGGACTCACAGGAGAGGATCATATCATAGGAAGTTAGAGTGTCAGTCCTCTTGACCTTAGTCGGCATTGTTCCTTTTGTATTAAATTCGGATGCAATTTCTGTGTTTCATGGTCAATAAGAAGGCCCAAGGGATACAGTAAACCTGAAGTGAGGCATCGGAATCTAAAACTGGACTCACTAGAGAGGATCAAATCATAGAAAGTTAGAGTGTCAGTCATCTTGTACTTTAGTCGGCATTTTGCCTTTTGTTTTAAATTCGGATGCAATTTCTGTGTTTCTTCGCCAATAAGAAGGTCCAATGGATACAGTAAACATGAAGTGAAGCATCGGAATCTAAAACTGGACTAACAGGAGAGGTTCATATCATAGAAAGTTAGAGTGTCAGTCCTCTTTTACTTAAGTCGGCATTGTTCCTTTTGTATTAAATTCGGAAGCAATTTCTGTGTTTCATGGTCAATAAGAAGGTCCAAGGGATACAGTAAACCTGAAGTGAGGCATCGGAATCTAAAACTGGACTCACAGGAGAGGATCAAATCATAGAAAGTTAGAGTGTCAGTCCTCTTGTACTTAAGTCGGCATTGTGTCTTTTGTATTAAATTCGGATGCAATTTCTGTGTTTCATCGTTAATAAGAAGGTCCAAGGGATACAGTAAACCTGAAGTGAAGCATCGGAACTAAAACTGGACTCACAACAGAGGATCATATCATTGAAAGTTATAGTGTCAGTCCTCTTGTACTTAAGTCGGCATTCTTCCTTTTGTATTAAATTCGGATGCAAATTCTGTGTTTCATGGTCAATAAGAAGGTCCAAGGGATACAGTAAACCTGAAGTGAGGCATCGGAATCTAAAACTGGACTCACAGGAGAGGATCAAATCATAGGAAGTTAGAGTATCAGTCCTCTTGTACTTTAGTCAGCATTGTTCCTTTTGTATTAAATTCGGATGCAATTTCTGTGTTTCATGGTCAATAAGAAGACCCAAGGGATACAGTAAACCTGAAGTGAAGCATCGGAATCTAAAACTGGGCCCACAGGAGAAGATCAAATCATAGAAAGTTAGAGTGTCAGTGCTCCTGTACTTAAGTGGCCATTGTGCCTTTTGTATTAATTTCGGATGCAATTTCTGTGTTTGATCGTCAATAAGAAGGTCCAAGGGATAGAGTAAAGCTGAAGTGATGCATCGGAATCTAATACTGGACTCACAGGAGAGGTTTCAAATCATAGAAAGTTATAGTGTCAGTCATCTTGTAATTAAGTCGGCATTGTGGCTTTTGTATTAAATTCGGATGCAATTTCTGTGTTTCTTCGTCAATAAGAAGGTCCAAGAGATACAGTAAACCTGAAGTGAAGCATCGTTATCTTTAACTTGACTCACAGGAGAGGTTCATATCATAGAAAGTTATAGTGTAGTGCTCTTGTACTTAAGTCGGCATTGTGCCTTTGGTATTAAATTCTGATGCAATTTCTGTGTTTCATCTTCAACAAGAAGGTCCAAGGGATACAGTAAACCTGAAGTGAAGCATCGGAATCTAAAACTGGACTCACAGGAGAGGTTCATATCATAGAATGTTAGAGTGTCAGTCCTCTACTACTTAAGTCAGCATTGTTCCTTTTGTATCATATTCGGATGCAATTTCTGTGTTTCATCGTCAATAAGAAGGTCCAAGGGATACAGTAAACCTGAAGTGAAGCATCGGAATCTAAAACTGGACTCACAGGAGAGGTTCAAATCATAGAATGATAGAGTGTCAGTCATCGTGCACTTAAGTCGGCATTGTGCCTTTTGTATTAAATTCGGATGCAATTTCTGTGTTTCATCGTTAATAAGAACGTCCAAGGGATACAGTAAACCTGAAGTGAAGCATCGGAACTAAAACTGGACTCACAGGAGAGGATCATATCATTGAAAGTTATAGTGTCAGTCCTCTTGTACTTAAGTCGGCATTGTTCCTTTCGTATTAAATTCGGAAGCAATTTCTGTGTTTCATGGTCAATAAGAAGGTCCAAGGGATACAGTAAACCTGAAGTGAGGCATCGGAATCTTAAACTGGACTCACAGGAGAGGAGTAAATCATAGAAATTTAGAGTGTCAGTCATCTTGTACTTAAGTCGGCATTGTGCCTTTTGTTTTAAATTCGAATGCAATTTCTGTGTTTCATCGCCAATAAGAAGGTCCAAGGGATACAGTAAACATGAAGTGAAGCATCGGAATCTAAAACTGGACTCACAGGAGAGGTTCATATCATAGAAAGATAGAGTGTCAGTCCTCTTTTACTTAAGTGGGCATTGTTCCTTTTGTATTAAATTCGGAAGCAATTTCTATGCTTCATCGTCAATAAGAACGTCAAAGGGATACAGTAAACCTGAAGTGAAGCATCGGAATCTAATACAGGACTCACAGGAGAGGTTTAAATCATAGAAAGTTAGAGTGTCAGTCATCTTGTACTGATGTCGGCATTGTGCCTTTTGTATTAAATTCGGATGCAATTTCTGTGTTGCATCGTCAATAAGAAGGTCCAAGGGATACAGTAAACCTGAAGTGAAGCATCGGAATCTAAAACTGGACTCACAGGAGAGGCTCATATCATAGAAAGTTAGAGTGTCAGTCCTCTTTTACTTAAGTCGGCATTGTTCCTTTTGTATTAAATTCGGAAGCAATTTCTGTGTTTCATGGTCAATAAGAAGGTCCAAGGGATACAGTAAACCTGAAGTGAGGCATCGGAATCTAAAACTGGACTCACAGGAGAGGATCAAATCATAGAAAGTTAGAGTGTCAGTCCTCTTGTACTTAAGTCGGCATTGTGTCTTTTGTATTAAATTCGGATGCAATTTCTGTGTTTCATCGTTAATAAGAAGGTCCAAGGGATGCAGTAAACCTGAAGTGAAGCATCGGAACTAAAACTGGACTCACAACAGAGGATCATATCATTGAAAGTTATAGTGTCAGTCCTCTTGTACTTAAGTCGGCATTCTTCCTTTTGTATTAAATTCGGATGCAAATTCTGTGTTTCATGGTCAATAAGAAGGTCCAAGGGATACAGTAAACCTGAAGTGAGGCATCGGAATCTAAAACTGGACTCACAGGAGAGGATCAAATCATAGGAAGTTAGAGTGTCAGTCCTCTTGTACTTAAGTCGGCATTGTTCCTTTTGTATTAAATTCGGATGCAATTTCTGTGTTTCATGGTCAATAAGAAGGCCCAAGGGATACAGTAAACCTGAAGTGAAGCATCGGAATCAGAAACTGGACCCACAGGAGAAGATCAAATCATAGAAAGTTAGAGTGTCAGTGCTCCTGTACTTAAGTGGCCATTGTGCCTTTTGTATTAAATTCGGATGCAATTTCTGTGTTCGATCGTCAATAAGAAGGTCCAAGGGATAGAGTAAAGCTGAAGTGATGCATCGGAATCTAAAACTGGACTCACAGGAGAGGTTTCAAATCATAGAAAGTTATAGTGTCAGTCATCTTGTAATTAAGTCGGCATTGTGGCTTTTGTATTAAATTCGGATGCAATTTCTGTGTTTCTTCGTCAATGAGAAGGTCCAAGAGATACAGTAAACCTGAAGTGAAGCATCGGAATCTAAAACTTGACTCACAGGAGAGGTTCATATCATAGAAAGTTATAGTGTAGTGCTCTTGTACTTAAGTCGGCATTGTGCCTTTTGTATTAAATTCTGATGCAATTTCTGTGTTTCATCTTCAACAAGAAGGTCCAAGGGATACAGTAAACCTGAAGTGAAGCATCGGAATCTAAAACTGGACTCACAGGAGAGGTTCATATCATAGAATGTTAGAGTGTCAGTCCTCTACTACTTAAGTCAGCATTGTTCCTTTTGTATCAAATTCGGATGCAATTTCTGTGTTTCATCGTCAATAAGAAGGTCCAAGGGACACAGTAAACCTGAAGTGAAGCATCGGAATCTAAAAATGGACTCACAGGAGGGGTTCAAATCATAGAATGTTAGAGTGTCAGTCATCGTGCACTTAAGTCGGCATTGTGCCTTTTGTATTAAATTCGGATGCAATTTCTGTGTTTCATCGTTAATAAGAACGTCCAAGGGATACAGTAAACCCGAAGTGAAGCATCGGAACTAAAAGTGGACTCACGGGAGAGGATCATATCATTGAAAGTTATAGTGTCAGTCCTCTTGTACTTAAGTCGGCATTGTTCCTTTCGTATTAAATTCGGAAGCAATTTCTGTGTTTCATGGTCAATAAGAAGGTCCAAGGGATACAGTAAACCTGAAGTGAGGCATCGGAATCTAAAACTGGACTCACAGGAGAGGAGTAAATCATAGAAATTTAGAGTGTCAGTCATCTTGTACTTAAGTCGGCATTGTGCCTTTTGTTTTAAATTCGAATGCAATTTCTGTGTTTCATCGCCAATAAGAAGGTCCAAGGGATACAGTAAACATGAAGTGAAGCATCGGAATCTAAAACTGGACTCACAGGAGAGGTTCATATCATAGAAAGATAGAGTGTCAGTCCTCTTTTACTTACGTCGGCATTGTTCCTTTTGTATTAAATTTGGAAGCAATTTCTATGCTTCATCGTCAATAAGAACGTCAAAGGGATACAGTAAACCTGAAGTGAAGCATCGGAATCTAATACAGGACTCACAGGAGAGGTTTAAATCATAGAAAGTTAGAGTGTCAGTCATCTTGTACTGATGTCGGCATTGTGCCTTTTGTATTAAATTCGGATGCAATTTCTGTGTTGCATCGTCAATAAGAAGGTCCAAGGGATACAGTAAACCTGAAGTGAAGCATCGGAATCTAAAACTGGACTCACAGGAGAGGTTCATATCGTAGAAAGTTAGAGTGTCAGTCCTCTTTTACTTAAGACGGCATTGTTCCTTTTGTATTAAATTCGGATGCAATTTCTGTGCTTCATCGTCAATAAAAAGGTCAAAGGGATACAGTAAACATGAAGTGAAGCATCGGAATCTAATACCAGACTCACAGGAGAGGTTTAAATCATAGAAAGTTAGAGTGTCATTCATCTTGTGCTTATGTCGGCATTGAGCCTTTTGTATTAAATTCGGATGCAATTTCTGTGTTTCATCGTCTATAAGAAGGTCCAAGGGATACACTAAACCTGAAGTGAAGCATCACAATCTAAAACTGGACTCTCAGGAGAGGTTCATATCATTGAAAGTTATTGTCAATCCTCTAGTTCTTAAGTCGGCATTGTGCTTTTGTATTATATTCGGATGCAATTTCTGTGTTTCAACGTCAATAAGAAGGTCCTAGGGGTACAGTAAACCTGAAGTGAAGCATCGGAATCTAAAACTTGACTCACAGGAGAGGTTCATACCATAGAAATTTATAGTGTCAGTCATCTTGTACTTAAGTCGGCATTGTGCTTTTTGTATTAAATTCGGATGTAATTTCTATGTTTAATCGTCAATAAGAAGGTCCAAGAGATACAGTAAACCTGAAGTGAAGCATCGGAATCTAAAACTTGTCTCACAGGAGAGGTTCATATCATAGAAAGTTAGAGTGTCAGTGCTCCTGTACTTAAGTGGTCATTGTGCCTTTTGTATTAAATTCGAATGCAATTTCTGTGTTTGATCGTCAATAAGAAGGTCCAAGGGATAGTGTAAACCTGAAGTGAAGCATCGGAATCTAAAACTGGACTCACAGGAGAGGTTTCAAATCATAGAAAGTTATAGTGTCAGTCATCTTGTAATTAAGTCGGCATTGTGGCTTTTGTATTAAACTCGGATGCAATTTTTGTGTTTCTTCGTCAATAAGAAGGTACCAGAGATAGAGTAAACCTGAAGTGAAGCAACGGAATCTAAAACTTGACTCACAGGAAAGGTTCATATCATAGAAAGTTATAGTGTAGTGCTCTTGTACTTAAGTCGGCATTGTGCCTTTTGTATTGAATTCTGATGCAATTTCTGTGTTTCATCGTCAATAATTAGGTCCAAGGGATACAGTAAACCTGAAGTGAAGCATCGGAATCTAAAACTGGACTCACAGGAGGGGTTCAAATCATAGTAAGTTAGAGTGTGAGTGCTCTTGTACATAATTCGGCATTGTGCCTTTTGAATTAAATTCGGATGCAATTTCTGTGTTTCTTCGTCAATAAGAAGGTCCAAGAGATACAGCAAACCTGAAGTGAGGCATCAAAATCTAAAACTTGACTCACAGGAGGGGTTCAAATCATAGAAAGTTAGAGTGTCAGACCTCTTGTACTTAAGTCGGCATTGTTCCTTTTGTATTAAATTCGGATGCAATTTCTGTGCTTCATCGTCAATAAGAAGGTCCAAGGGATACAGTAACCCTGAAGTGAAGCATCGGAATCTAAAACTGGACTCACAGGAGAGGTTCAAATCATAGAAAGTTAGTGTGTCAGTCATCTTGTACTTAAGGCGGCATTGTGCCTTTTGTATTAAATTGGGATGCAATTTCTGTGTTTCATCGTCAATAAGAAGGTCCAAGGAATACAGTATACCTGAAGTGAAGGATCGGAGTCTAAAACTGGACTCACAGGAGAGGTTCATATCATAGAATGTTAGAGTGTCAGTCCTCTTGTACTTAAGTCGGCATTGTTCCTTTTGTATTAAATTCGGATGCAGTTTCTGTGTTTCATCGTCAATAAGAAGGTCCAAGGGATACAGTAAACCTGAAGTGAAGCATCGGAATCTAAAACTGGACTCACAGGAGTGGTTCAAATCATAGAATATTAGAGTGTCAGTCATCGTGTACTTAAGTCGACATTGTGCCTTTTGTATTAAATTCGGATGCAATTTCTGTGTTTCATCGTTAATAAGAAGGTCCAAGGGATACAGTAAACCTGAAGTGAAGCATCGGAACTAAAACTGGACTCACAACAGAGGATCATATCATTGAAAGGTATAGTGTCAGTCCTCCAGTACTTAAGTCGGCATTCTTCCTTTTGTATTAAATTCGGATGCAATTTCTGTGATTCATGGTCAATATGAAGGTCCAAGGGATACAGTAAACCTGAAGTGAGGCATCGGAATCAAAAACTGGACTCACAGGAGAGGATCAAATCATAGAAAGTTAGAGTGTCAGTCATCTTGTACTTAAGTCGGCATTGTGCCTTTTGTATTAAATTCGGATGCAATTACTGTGTTTGATCGTCAATAAGAAGGTCCAAGGGATAGAGTAAACCTGAAGTGAAGCATCGGAATCTAAAACTGGACTCCCAGGAGAGGTTCATATCATAGAAATTTATAGTGTAGTGCTCTTGTACTGAAGTCGGCATTGTGCCTTTTGTATTAAATTCTGATGCAATTTCTGTGTTTCATCGTCAAGAAGAAGGTCCAAGGGATACAGTACACCTGAAGTGAAGCATCGGAATCTAAAACTGGACTCACAGGTGAGGTTCAAAACATAGTAAGTTAGAGTGTGAGTGCTCTTGTACTTAGGTCGGCATTGTGCCTTTTGTATTAAATTCGGATGCAATTTCTGTGTTTCTTCGTAAATAAGAAGGTCCAAGAGATACAGTAAACATGAAGTGAAGCATCAAAATATAAAACTTGACTCACAGGTGATGTTCAAATCATAGAAAATTTGAGTGTCAGTCCGCTAGTACTTAAGTCGGCATTGTTCCTTTTGTATTAAATTCGGATGCAATTTCTGTTCTTCATCGTCAATAAGAAGGTCCAAAGGATACAGTAAACCTGAAGTGAAGCATCGGAATCTAAAACTGGACTCACAGGAGAGGTTCAATCATAGAAAGTTAGTGTGTCAGTCATCATGTACTTAAGTCGGCATTGTGCCTTTTGTATTAAATTCGAATGCAATTTCTGTGTTTCATCGTCAATAAGAAGGTCCAAGGAATACAGTATACCTGAAGTGAAGCATCGGAATCTAAAACTGGACTCACAGGAGAGGTTCAATCATAGAAAGTTAGTGTGTCAGTCCTCTTGTACTTAAGTCGGCATTGTTCTTTTTGTATTAAATTCGGATGCAATTTCTATGTTTCACCGTCAATAAGAAGGTCCAAAGGATACAGTAAACCTGAAGTGAAGCATCGGAACCTAAAACTGGACTCACAGGAGAGGATCAAGTCATAGAATGTTAGAGTGTCTGTCATCGTGTACTTAAGTCGCCATTGTGCCTATTGTATTAAATTCGGATGCAATTTCTGTGTTTCATCGTTAATAAGAAGGTCCTAGGGATACAGTAAACCTGAAGTGAATCATCGGAACTAAAACTGGACTCACAGGAGAGGATCATATCATTGAAAGTTATAGTGTCAGTCCTCTTGTACTTAAGTCATCATTGTTCCTTTTGTATTAAATTCGGATGCAATTTCTGTGATTCATGGTCAATAAGAAGGTCCAAGGGATACTGTAAACCTGAAGTGAGGCATCGGAATCTAAAACTGGACTCACAGGAGAGGATCAAATCATAGAAAGTTAGAGTGTCAGTCATCTTGTACTTAAGTCGGCATTGTGCCTTTTGTTTTAAATTCGGATGCAATTTCTGTGTTTCATCGCCAATAAGAAGGTCCAAGGGATACAGTAAACATGAAGTGAAGCACCGGAATCTAAAACTGGACTCACAGGAGAGGTTCATATCATAGAAAGTTAGAGTGTCAGTCCTCTTTTACTTAATTCGGCATTGTTCCTTTTGTATAAAATTCGGAAGCAATTTCTGTGTTTCATGGTCAATAAGAAGGTCCAAGGGATACAGTAAACCTTAAGTGAGGCATCGGAATCTAAAACTGGACTCTCAGGAGAGGATCAAATCATAGAAAGTTAGAGTGTCAGTCCTCTTGTACTTAAGTCGGCATTGTGCCTTTTGTATTAAATTCGGATGCAATTTTTGTGTTTCATCGTTAATAAGAAGGTCCAAGGGATACAGTAAACCTGATGTGAAGCATCGGAACTAAAACTGGACTCACTACAGAGGATCATACCATTGAAAGTTATAGTGTCAGTCCTCTTGTACTTAAGTCGGCATTCTTCCTTTTGTATTAAATTCGGATGCAATTTCTGTGTTTCATGGTCAATAAGAAGGTCCAAGGGATACAGTAAACCTGAAGTGAGGCATCGAAATCTAAAACTGGACTCACAGGAGAGGATCAAATCATAGAAAGTTAGTGTGTCAGTCCTCTTGTACTTAAGTCGGCATTGTGCCTTTTGTATTAAATTCGGATGCAATTTCTGTGTTTGATCGTCAATAAGAAGGTCCAAGGGATAGAGTAAACCTGAAGTGAAGCATCGGAATCTAAAACTCGACTCACAGAAGAGGTTTCAAATCATAGAAAGTTATAGTGTCAGTCATCTTGTAATTAAGTCGGCATTGTGGCTTTTGTATTAAATTCGGATGCAATTTCTGTGTTTCTTCGTCAATAAGAAAGTCCAAGAGATACAGTAAAAATGAAGTGAAGCATCAGAATCTAAAACTTGACTCACAGGAGAGATTCAAATCATAGAAAAATTGAGTGTCAGTCCTCTTGTACTTAAGTCGGCATTGTTCCTTTTGTATTACATTCGGATGCAATTTCTGTGCTTCATCGTCAATAAGAAGGTCCAAGGGATACAGTAAACCTGAAGTGAAGCATCGGAATCTAAAACTGGACTCACAGGAGAGGTTCAATTATAGAAAGTATGTGTGTCAGTCATCATGTACTTAAGTCGGCATTGTGCCTTTTGTATTAAATTCGGATGCAATTTCTGTGTTTCATCGTCAATAAGAAGGTCCAAGGAATACAGTGTACCTGAAGTGAAGCATCGGAATCTAAAACTGGACTCACAGGAGAGGTTCATATCATAGAATGTTAGAGTGTCAGTCCTCTTGTACTTAAGTCGGCATTGTTCCTTTAGTATTAAATTCGGATGCAATTTCTGTGTTTCATCGTCAATAAGAAGGTCCAAAGGATACAGTAAACCTGAAGTGAAGCATCGGAACCTAAAACTGGACTCACAGGAGTGGTCCAAGTCATAGAATGTTAGAGTGTCTGTCATCGTGTACTTAAGTCGGCATTGTGCCTATTGTACTAAATTCGGATGCAATTTCTGTGTTTCATCGTTAATAAGAAGGTCCAAGGGATACAGTAAACCTGAAGTGAAGCATCGGAACTAAAACTGGACTCACAGGAGAGGATCATATCATTGAAAGTTATAGTGTCAGTCCTCTTGTACTTACGTCATCATTGTTCCTTTTGTATTAAATTCGGATGCAATTTCTGTGATTCATGGTCAATAAGAAGGTCCAAGGGATACAGTAAACCTGAAGTGGGGCATCGGAATCTAAAACTGGACTCACAGGAGAGGATCAAATCATAGAAAGTTAGAGTGTCAGTCATCTTGTACTTAAGTCGGCATTGTGCTTTTTCTTTTAAATTCGGATGCAATTTCTGTGTTTCATCGCCAATAAGAAGGTCCAAGGGATACAGTAAACATGAAGTGAAGCATCGGAATCTAAAACTGGACTCACAGGAGAGGTTCATATCATAGAAAGTTGTAGTGTCAGTCCTCTTTTACTTAAGTCGGCATTGTTCCTTTTGTATTAAATTCGGAAGCAATTTCTATGCTTTATCGTCAATAAGAACGTCAAAGGGATACAGTAAACCCGAAGTGAAGCATCGGAATCTAATACAGGACTCACAGGAGAGGTTTAAATCATAGAAAGTTAGAGTGTCAGTCATCTTGTACTTATGTCAGCATTGTGCCTTTTGTATTAAATTCGGATGCAATTTCTGTGTTGCATCGTCAATAAGAAAGTCCAAGGGATAGAGTAAACCTGAAGTGAAGCATCGGAATCTAAAACTGGTCTCACAGGAGAGGTTCAAATCATAGAAAAATATAGTGTCAGTCATCTTGTAATTAAGTTGGCATTATGCCTTTTGTATTAGATTCGGATGTAATTTCTGTGTTGCATCGTCAATAAGAAGGTCCAAGGGATACAGTAAACCTGAAGTGAAGCATCGGAACTAAAACTTGACTCACAGGAGAGTTTCATATCATTGAAAGTTATAGTGTCTGTCCTCTTGTACTTAAGTCGGCATTGTTCCTTTTGTATTAAATTCGGATGCAATTTCTGTGTTTCATCGTCAATAAGAAGGTCCATGGGATACAGTAAACCTGAAGTGAAGCATCGGAATCTAAAACTGGCCTCACAGGAGAGGATCAAATCATAGAAAGTTAGAGTGTCAGTCATCTTGTACTTAAGTCGGCATTGTGCCTTTTGTACTAAATTCGGATGCAATTTCTGTGCTTCATCGTCAATAAGAAGGTCAAAGGGATACAGTAAACCTGAAGTGAAGCATCGGAATATAATACCGGACTCACAGGAGAGGTTTAAATCATAGAAAGTTAGAGTGTCAGTCATCTTGTACTTATGTCGGCATTGTGCCTTTTGTATTAAATTCGGATGCAATTTCTGTGTTTCATCGTCAATAAGAAGGTCCAAGGGATACAGTAAACCTGAAGTGAAGCATCGGAACCTAAAACTGGACTCACAGGAGAGGTTCATATCATAGAAAGTTATTGTCAATCCTCTTGTACTTAAGTCGGCATTGTGCTTTTGTATTAAATTCGGATGCAATTTCTGTGTTTCATCGTCAATAAGAAGGTCCAAGGGATACAGTAAACCTGAAGTGAAGCATCGGAATCTAAAACTTGACTCACAGGAGAGGTTCATACCATAGAAAATTATAGTGTCAGTCATCTTGTACTTCAGTCGGCATATTTCTTTTGTATTAAATGCGGATGCAATTTCTGTGCTTCATCGTCAATAAGAAGGTCCAAGGGATACAGTAAACAGGAAGTGAAGCATCGGAATCTAAAACCGGACTCACAGGAGAGGTTCAAATCATAGAAAATTAGAGTGTCAGTCATCGTGTACTTAAGTCGGCATTGTGCCTTTTGTATTAAATTCGGATGCAATTTCTGTGTTTCATCGTTAATAAGAAGGTCCAAGGAATACAGTAAACCTGAAGTGAAGTATCGATACTAAAACTTGACTCACAGGAGAGGTTCATATCATCGAAATTTATAGTGTCAGTCATCTTGTACTTAAGTCGGCATTGTGCCTTTTGTATAAAATTTGGATGCAATTTCTGTCTTTCATCGTCAATAGGAAGGTCCAAGGGATACAGTAAACCTGAAGTGAAGCATCGGAATCTAAAACTGACTCACAGGAGAGGTTCATATCTAAGAAGGTTAGAGTGTCAGTCCTCTTGCACTTAAGTCGGCATTGTTCCTTTTGTATTAAATTCGGATGCAATTTCGGTGTTTCATCGTCAATAAGATGGTCCAAGGGATACAGTAAACCTGAAGTGAAGCATCGGAATCTAAAACTGGACTCACAGGAGAGGTTCAAATCATAGAAAGTTAGAGTGTCAGTCATCTTGTACTTAAGTCGGCATTGTTCCATTTGTATTAAATTCAGATGCAATTTCTGTGTTTCATCGTCATATGATTGTCCAAGGGATACAGTAAACCTTAAGTGAAGCATCGGAATCTAAAACTGGACTCACTAGAGAGGTTCAAGTCATAGAAAAGTAGAGTGTCAGCCATTTTGTACTTATGTCGGCATTATGCCTTTTGTATTAAATTCGGATGCAATTTCTGTGTTTCATCTTCAATAAGAAGGTCCAAGGGATACAGTAAACCTGAAGTGAAGCATCGGAATCTAAAACTGGACTCACAGGAGAGGTTCAAATCATAGAAAGTTAGAGTGTCAGTCATCGTGCTTTAAGTCGGCAATGTGCCTTTTGTATTAAATTCGGATGCAATTTCTGTGTTTCATCGTTAATAAGAAGGTCCAAGGGATACAGTAAACCTGAAGTGAAGCATCGCAACTAAATCTTGACTCACAGGAGAGTTTCATATCGTTGAAAGTTATAGTGTCAGTCCTCTTCTACTTAAGTCGGCATTGTTCCTTTTGTATTAAATTTGGATGCAATTTCTGTGTTTCATCGTCAATAAGAAGGTCCAAGGGATACAGTAAACCTGAAGTGAAGCATCGGAATCTAAAACTGGACTCACAGGAGAGGTTCAAATCATTGAAAGTTATAGTGTCAGTCATCTTGTAATCAAGTCGGCATTGTGCCTTTTGTATTAAATTCGGATGCAATTTCTGTGTTGCTTCGTCAATAAGAAGGTCCAAGAGATACAGTAAACCTGAAGTGACGCATCGGAATCTAAAACTTGACTCACAGGAGAGGTTCATATCATAGAAAGTTATAGTGTAGTGCTCTTGTACTTAAGTCGGCATTGTGCCTTTTGTATTAAATTCGGATGCAATTTCTGTGTTTCATCGTCAATAAGGAGGTCCAAGGGATACAGTAAACCTGAAGTGAAGCATCGGAATCTAAAACTGAACTCACAGGAGAGGTTCAAATCATAGAAAGTTAGAGTGTCAGTGCTCTTGTACTTAAGTCGGCATTGTGCCTTTGTATTAAATTCGGATGCTATTTCTGTGTTTCATCGTCAATAAGAAGGTCCAAGAGATACAGTAAACCTGAAGTGAAGCATCAGAATCCAAAACTTGACTCACAGGAGAGGTTCAAATCATAGAAAGTTAGAGTGTCAGTCCTCTTGTACTTCAGTCGGCATATTTCCTTTTGTATTAAATTCGGATGCAATTTCTGTGCTTCATCGTCAATAAGAAGGTCCAAGGGATACAGTAAACAGGAACTGAAGCATCGGAATCTAAAACTGGACTCACAGGAGAGGTTCAAATCATAGAAAGTTAGAGTGTCAGTCATCGTGTACTTAAGTCGGCATTGTGCCTTTTGTATTAATTTCGGATGCAATTTCTGTGTTGCTTCGTCAATAAGAAGGTCCAAGAGATACAGTAAACCTGAAGTGAAGCATTGGAATCTAAAACTGGACTCACAGGAGAGGTTCAAATCATAGAAAGTTAGGGTCAGTCCTCTTGTACTTAAGTCGGCATTGTGCCTTTTGTATCAAATTCGGATGCTATTTCTGTGTTTCATCGTCAATAAGAAGGTCCAAGAGATACAGTAAACCTGAAGTGAAGCATCAGAATCCAAAACTTGACTCACAGGAGAGGTTCAAATCATAGAAAGTTAGAGTGTCAGTCCTCTTGTACTTCAGTCGGCATATTTCCTTTTGTATTAAATTCGGATGCAATTTCTGTGCTTCATCGTCAATAAGAAGGTCCAAGGGATACAGTAAACAGGAACTGAAGCATCGGAATCTAAAACTGGACTCACAGCAGAGGTTCAAATCATAGAAAGTTAGAGTGTCAGTCATCGTGTACTTAAGTCGGCATTGTTCCTTTTGTATTAAATTCGGATGCAATTTCGGTGTTTCATCGTCAATAAGATGGTCCAAGGAATACAGTAAACCTGAAGTGAAGCATCGGAATCTAAAACTGGACTCACAGGAGAGGTTCAAATCATAGAAAGTTAGAGAGTCAGTCATCTTGTACTTAAGTCGGCATTGTTCCATTTGTATTAAATTCAGATGCAATTTCTGTGTTTCATCGTCATATGATTGTCCAAGGGATACAGTAAACCTTAAGTGAAGCATCGAAATCTAAAACTGGACTCACTAGAGAGGTTCAAGTCATTGAAAAGTAGAGTGTCAGCCATTTTGTACTTATGTCGGCTTATGCCTTTTGTATTAAATTCGGATGCAATTTCTGTGTTTCATCGTCAATAAGAAGGTCCAAGGGATACAGTAAACCTGAAGTGAAGCATCGGAATCTAAAACTGGACTCACAGGAGAGGATCAAATCATAGAAAGTTAGAGTGTCTGTCATTTTGTACTTAAGTCGGCATTGTGCCTTTTGTATTACATTCGGATGCAATTTCTGTGTTTCATCGTCAATAAGAAGGTCCAAGGGATACAGTAAACCTGAAGTGAAGCATCGGAATCTAATACCGGACTCACAGGAGAGGTTTAAATCACAGAAAGTTAGAGTGTCAGTCATCTTTTACTTATGTCGGCATTGTGCTTTTGTATTAAATTCGGATGCAATATCTGTGTTTCATCGTCAATAAGAAGGTCCAAGGGATACAGTAAACCTGAAGTGCATCATCGGAATCTAAAACTGGACTCACAGGAGAGGTTCATATCATAGAAAGTTATTGTCAATCCTCTTGTACTTAAGTCGGCATTGTGCTTTTGTATTATATTCGGTTGCAATTTCTGTGTACTCATCGTCAATAAGAAGGTCCAAGAGATACAGTAAACCTGAAGTGAAGCTTCGGCATCTAAAACTTGACTCACAGGAGAGGTTCATACCATAGAAAATTATAGTGTCAGTCATCTTGTACTTAAGTCCGTATTGTGCTTTTTGTATTTAATTCGGATGCAATTTCTATGTTTCATCGTCAATAAGAAGGTCCAAGAGATACAGTAATCCTGAAGTGAAGCTTCGGAATCTAAAACTTGTCTCACAGGAGGGGTTCATATCATAGAAAGTTATAATGTCAGTCATCTTGTAATTAAGTCGGCATTGTGCCTTTTGTATTAAACTCGGAAGCAATTTCTGTGTTTCTTCGTCACTAAGAAGGTCTAAGAGATACAGTAAACCTGAAGTGAAGCATCGGAATCTAAAACTTGACTCACAGGAGAGGTTCATATCATAGAAAGTTATAGTGTAGTGCTCATGTACTTAAGTCGGCATTGTGCCTTTTGTATTAAATTCGGATGCAATTTCTGTGTTTCATCGTCAATAAGAAGGTCCAAGGGATACAGTAAACCTGAAGTGAAGCATCGGAATCTAAAACTGGACTCACAGGAGAGGTTCAAATCATAGAAAGTTAGAGTGTCAGTTCTCATGTACTTAAGTCGGCATTGTGCCTTTTGTATTAAATTCGGATGCAATTTCTGTGTTTCCTCGTCAATAAGAAGGTCCAAGAGATACAGTAAACCTGAAGTGAAACAGCAGAATCTAAAACTTGACTCACAGGAGAGGTTCGAATCATAGAAAGTTAGAGTGTCAGTCCTCTTGTACTTAAGTCGGCATTGTTCCTTTTGTATTAAATTCGGATGGAATTTCTGTGCTTCATCGTCAATAAGAAGGTCCAAGGGATACAGTAAACCTGATCTGAAGCATCGGAAAGTAAAACTGGACTCACAGGAGAGGTTCAATCATAGAGAGTTAGTGTGTCAGTCATCTTGTACTTACGTCGGCATT
Source organism: Schistocerca americana (assembly GCF_021461395.2). Classification (NCBI taxonomy): domain Eukaryota; kingdom Metazoa; phylum Arthropoda; class Insecta; order Orthoptera; family Acrididae; genus Schistocerca; species Schistocerca americana. Next base: position 2,214,779 of record NC_060128.1, read on the forward strand.
GTGCCTTTTGTATTAAATTCGGATGCAATTTCTGTGATTCATCGTCAATAAGAAGGTCCAAGGAATACAGTATACCTGAACTGAAGCATCGGAATCTAAAACTGGACTCACAGGAGAGGTTCATATCATAGAATGTTAGAGTGTCAGTCCTCTTGTACTTAAGTCGGCATTGTTCCTTTTGTATTAAATTCGGATGCAATTTCTGTGTTTCATCGTCAATAAGAAAGTCCATGGTATACAGTAAACCTGAAGTGAAGCATCGGAATCTAAAACTGGACTCACACGAGAGGTTCAAATCACAGAATGTTAGAGTGTCAGTCATCGGGTACTTAAGTCGGCATTGTGCCTTTTGTATTAATTTCAGATGCAATTTCTGTGTTTCATTGTTAAAAAGAAGGTCCAAGGGATACAGTAAACCTGAAGGGAAGCATCGGAACTAAAACTGGACTCACAGGAGAGGATCATATCATTGAAAGTTATAGTGTCAGTCCTCTTCTACTTAAGTCGGCATTGTTACTTTTGTATTAAATTCGGATGCAATTTCTGTGTTTCATGGTCAATAAGAAGGTCCAAGGGATACAGTAAACCTGAAGTGAGGCATCCGAATCTAAAACTGGACTCACAGGAGAGGATCAAATCATAGAAAGTTAGAGTGTCAGTCATCTTGTACTTAAGTCGGCATTGTGCCTTTTGGATTAAATTCGGATGTAATTTCTGTGTTTCATCGTCAATAAGAAGGTCCAAAGGATACAGTAAACCTGAAGTGAAGCATCGGAATCTAAAACTGGACTCACAGGAGAGGTTCATATCATAGAAAGTTATTGTCAATCCTCTTGTACTTAAGTCGGCATTGTGCATTTGTATTAAATTCGGATGCAATTTCTGTGTTGCATGGTCAATAAGAAGGTCCAAGGGATACAGTAAACCTGAAGTGAAACATCGGAATCTAAAACGTCACTCACAGGAGAGGTTCATACCATAGAAAATTATAGTGTCAGTCATCTTGTACTTTAGTCGGCATTGTGCTTTTTGTATTCAATTCGGATGCAATTTCTATGTTTCATCGTCAATAAGAAGGTCCAAGAGATACAGTAAACCTGAAGTGAAGCATCGGAATCTAAATCTTGTCTCACATTAGAGGTTCATATCATAGAAATTAGAGTGTCAGTGCTCCTGTACTTAAGTGGGCATTGTGCCTTTTGTATTAAATTCGGATGCAATTTCTGTGTTTGATCGTCAATAAGAAGGTCCAAGGGATAGATTAAACCTGAAGTGAAGCATCGGAACCTAAATCTGGACTCACAGGAGAGGTTCAAATCATAGAAAGTTATAGTGTCAGTCCTCTTCTACTTAAGTCGGCATTGCTCCTTTTGTATTAAATTCGGATGCAATTTCTGTGTTTCATGGTCAATAAGAAGGTCCAAGGGATACAGTAAACCTGAAGTGAGGCATCCGAATCTAAAACTGGACTCACAGGAGAGGATCAAATCATAGGAAGTTAGAGTGTCGGTCATCTTGTACTTAAGTCGGCATTGTGCCTTTTGGATTAAATTCGGATGCAATTTCTGTGTTTCATCGTCAATAAGAAGGTCCACGGGATCCAGTAAACATGAAGTGAAGCATCGGAATCTAAAACTGGACTCACAGGAGAGGTTCATATCATAGAAAGTTAGAGTGTCAGTCATCTTTTACTTAAGTCGGCATTGTTCCTTTTGTATTAAATTCGGAAGCAATTTCTGTGCTTCATCGTCAATAAGAGGGCCAAAGGGATACAGTAAACCTGAAGTGAAGAATCGGAATCTAATACCGGACTCACAGGAGAGGTTTAAATCATAGAAAGTTAGAGTGTCAGTCAACTTGTACTTATGTCGGCATTGTGCCTTCTGTATTAAATTCGGATGCAATTTCTGTGTTGCATCGTCAATAAGAAGGTCCAAGGGATACAGTAAACCTGAAGTGAAGCATCGGAATCTAAAACTGGTCTCACAGGAGAGGTTCATATCATAGAAAGTTAGTGTCAATCCTCTTGTACTTAAGTCGGCATTGTGTCTTTTGTATTAAATTCGGATGCAATTTCTGTGTTTCATCGTCAATAAGAAGGTCCAAGTGATACAGTAAACCTGAAGTGAAGCATCGGAATCTAAAACTTGACTAACTGGAGAGGTTCAAACCATAGAAAATTATAGTGTCAGTCATCTTGTACTTAAGTCGGCATTGTGCTTTTTGTATTAAATTCGGATGCAATTTCTGTGTTTGATCGTCAATAAGAAGGTCCAAGGGATAGAGTAAACCTGAAGTGAAGCATCGGAATCTAAAACTGGTCTCACAGGATAGGTTCAAATCATAGAAAAATATAGTGCCAGACATCTTGTAATTAAGTCGGCATTATGCCCTTTGTATTAGATTCGGATGTAATTTCTGTGTTTGATCGTCAATAAGAAGGTCCAAGGGATACAGTAAACCTGAAGCGAAGCATCGGAATCTGAAACTGGACTCACAGGAGAGGTTTATTTCATAGAAAGTTAGAGTGTCAGTATTCTTGTACTTATGTCGGCATTGTGCCTTTTGTATTAAATTCGAATGTTATTTCTGTGTTTCATCGTCAATAAGAAGGTCCAAGGGATACAGTAAACCCGAAGTGAAGCATCGGAATCTAAAACTGGACTCACAGGAGAGGTTCAAATCATAGAAAGTTAGAGTCAGTCCTCTTGTACTTACGTCGGTATTGTTCCTTTTGTATTAATTTCGGATGCAATTTCTGTGTTTCATCGTCAATAAGAAGGTCCAAGGGATCCAGAAAACCTGACGTGAAGCATCGGAATCTAAATCTGGACTCACAGGAGAGGTTCAAATCATAGAAAGTAATAGTGTCAGTCATCTTGTACTTAAGTCAGCATTGTGCATTTGTATTAAATTCGGATGCAATTTCTGTGTTTTATCGTTAATAAGAAGGTCCAAGGGATACAGTAAACCTGAAGTGAAGCATCGGAACTAAAACGTGACTCACAGGAGAGTTTCATATCATTGAAATATATAGTGTCAGTCCTCTTGTACTTAAGTCGGCATTGTTCCTTTTGTATTAAATTGGGATGCAATTTCTGTGTTTCATCGTCAATAAGAAGGTCGAAGGGATACAGTACACCTGAAGTGAAGCACCGGAATCTAAAACTGGCCTCACAGGAGAGGATCAAATCATAGAAAGTTAGAGTGTCAGTCATCTTGTACTTAAGTCGGCATTGTGCCTTTTGTATTAAAGTCGGATGCAATTTCTGTGCTTCATCGTCAATAAGAAGGTCAAAGGGATACAGTAAACCTGAAGTGAAGCATCGGAATCTAATACCGGACTCACAGGAGAGGTTTAAATCATAGAAAGTTAGAGTGTCAGTCATCTTGTACTTATTTCGGCATTGTGCCTTTTGTATTAAATTCGGATGCAATTTATGTGTTTCATCGTCAATAAGAAGGTCCAAAGGATACAGTAAACCTGAAGTGAAGCATCGGAATCTAAAGCTGGACTCACAGGGGAGGTTCATATCATAGAAAGTTATTGTCAATCCTCTTGTACTTAAGTCGGCATTGTGCTTTTGTATTAAATTCGGATGCAATTTCTGTGTTTCATGGTCAATAAGAAGGTCCAAGGGATACAGTAAACCTGAAGTGAAGCATCGGAATCTAAAACTTGACTCACAGGAGAGGTTCATACCATAGAAAATTATAGTGTCAGTCATCTTGTACTTTAGTCGGCATTGTGCTTTTTGTATTCAATTCGGATGCAATTTCTATGTTTCATCGTCAATAAGAAGGTCCAAGAGATACAGTAAACCTGAAGTGAAGCATCGGAATCTAAAACTTGTCTCACAGGAGAGGTTCATATCATAGAAAGTTAGAGTGTCAGTGCTCCTGTACTTAAGTGAGCATTGTGCCTTTTGTATTAAATTCGGTTGCAATTTCTGTGTTTCATCGTCAATAAGAAGGTCCAAGAGATACAGTAAACCGGAAGTGAAGCATCGGAATCTGAAACTGGACTCACAGGAAAGGTTCAAATCATAGAAAGTTAGAGTGTCAATGCTCTTGTACTTAAGTCGGCATTGTGCCTTTTGTATTAAGTTCGGATGCAATTTCTGTGTTTCTTCGTCAATATGAAGGTCCAAGAGATACAGTAAACCTGAAGTGAAGCATCAGAATCTAAAACTTGACTCACAGGAGAGGTTCAAATCTTAGAAAGCTAGAGTGTCAGTCCTCTTGTACTTAAGTCCGTACTGTTCCTTTTGTATTAAATTCGGATGCAATTTCTGTGTTTCATCGTTAATAAGAAGGTCCAAAGGATACAGTAAACCTGAAGTGAAGCATCGGAACTAAAACTTGACTCACAGGACAGGATCATATCATTGAAAGTTATAGTGTCAGTCCTCCTGTACTTAAGTCGGCATTGTTCCATTTGTATTAAACTCGGATGCAATATCTGTGTTTCATCGTCAATAGGAAGGTCCAAGGGATTCAGTAAACCTGAAGTGAAGCATCGGAATCTAAAACTGGAGTCACAGGAGAGGATCAAATCATAGAAAGTTAGAGTTTCAGTCATCTAGTACTTAAGTCGGCATTGTGCCTTTTGTATTAAATTCGAATGCAATTTCTGTGTTTCATCGTCAATAAGAAGGTCCATGGGATACAGTAAACCTGAAGTGAAGCATCGGAATCTAAAACTGGACTCACAGGAGAGGTTCATATCATTGAAAGTTAGAGTGTCAGTCCTCTTTTACATAAGTCGGCATTGTTCCATTTGTATTAGATTCGGATGCAATTTCTGTGCTTCATCGCCAATAAGAAGGTCAAAGGGATACAGTAAACCTGAAGTGAAGCATCGGAATTTAATACCGGACTCACAGGAGAGGTTTAAATCATAGACAGTTAGAGTGTCAGTCATCTTGTACTTATGTCAGCATCGTGCCATTTGTATTAAATTCGGATGCTATTTCTGTGTTTTATCGTCAATAAGAAGGTCCAAGGGATACAGTAAACCTGAAGTGAAGCATCGGAATCTAAAACTGGTCTCACAGGAGAGATTCATCTCATAGAAAGTTAGTGTCAATCCTCTTGTACTTAAGTCGGCATTGTGCTTTTGTATTAAATTCGGATGCAATTTCTGTGCTTCATTGTCATTAAGAAGGTCCAAGGGATACAGTAAACCTGAAGTGAAGCATCGGAATCGAAAACTTGACTCACAGGAGAGCTTCATACCATAAAAAATTATAGTGTCAGTCATCTTGTACTTAAGTCGGCATTGTGGTTTTTGTATTAAATTCGGATGCAATTTCTACTTTTCATTGTCAATAAGAAGGTCCAAGCGATACAGTAAACCTCAAGTGAAGCATCGGAATCCAAAACTTGTCTCACAGGAGAGGTTCATATCATAGAAAGTTAGAGTGTCAGTGCTCCTGTACTTAAGTCGGCATTGTGCATTTTGTATTAAATTCGGATGCAATTTCTGTGTTTGATCGTCAATAAGAAGGTCTAAGGGATAGAGTAAACCTGAAGTGAAGCTTCGGAATCTAAAACTGGTCTCACAGGAGAGGTTCAAATCATAGAAAGATATAGTGTCAGTCATCTTGTACTTAAGTCGGCATTGTGCCTTTTGTATGAAATTCGGCTGCAATATCTGTGCTTCATCGTCAATAAGAAGGTCCAAGGGTTACAGTAAACCTGAAGTGAAGCATCGGAATCTAAAACTGGACTCACAGGAGAGGATCAAATCATAGAAAGCTAGAGTGTCAGTCATCTTGTACTTAAGTCGGCATTGTGCCTTTTGTATTAAATTCGGATGCAATTTCTGTGTTTCATCGTCAGTAAGAAGGTCCAAGGTATACAGTAAACCTGAAGTGAAGTATCGGAATCTAAAACTGGACTCACAGGAGAGGTTCATATCATAGAAAGTTAGAGTGTCAGTCCTCTTTTACTTAAGTCGGCATTGTTCCTTTTGTATTAAATTCAGATGCAATTTCTGTGCTTCATCGTCAATAAGAAGGTCAAAGGTATACAGTAAACCTGAACTGAAGCATCGGAATCTAATACCGGACTAACAGGAGAGGTTTAAACCATAGAAAGTTAGAGTGTCAGCCATCTTGTACTTGGGTCAGCATTGTGCCTCTTGTATTAAATTCGGATGCAATTTCTGTGTTTCATCGTCAATAATAAGGTCCAAGGGATACAGAAAACCTGAAGTGAAGCATCGGAATCTAAAACTGGTCTCACAGCAGAGATTCATATCATTTAAAGTTATAGTGTCAATCCTCTTGTACTTAAGTCGGCATTGTGCATTTTGTATTAAATTCGGATGCAATTTTTGTGTTTCATCGTCAATAAGAAGGTCCAAGGGATACAGTAAACCTGAAGTGAAGCATCGGAATCTAAAACATGACTCACAGGAGAGGTTCATACCATAGAAAATTATAGTTTAAGTCATCTTGTACTTAAGTCGGCATTATGCTTTTTGTATTAAATTCGGATGCAATTTCTATGTTTCATCGTCAATAGGAAGGTCCAAGAGATACAGTAAACCTGAAGTGAAGCATCGGAATCTAAAACTTGTCTCACAGGAGAGGTTCATACCATAGAAAGATAGAGTGTCAACGCTCCTGTATTTAAGTCGGCATTGTGCCTTTTGTATTAAATTCGGATGCAATTTCTGTGTTTGATCGTCAATAAGAAGGTCTAAGGGATAGAGTAAACCTGAAGTGAAGCATCGGAATCTAAAACTGGTCTCACAGGAGAGGTTCAAATCATAGAAAAATATAGTGTAAGTCATCTTGTACTTCAGTCGGCATTGTGCCTTTGGTATTAAATTCGGATGCAATTTCTGTGCTTCATCGTCTATAAGAAGGTCCAAGTATACAGTAAACCTGAAGTGAAGCATCGGAATCTAAAACTTGACTCACAGGAGAGGTTCATATCATAGAAAGTTATAGTGTCAGTGCTCTTGTACTTAAGAAGGCATTGTGCCTTTTTGTATTAAATTCGGAAGCAATTTCTGTGTTTCATCGTCAATAAGAAGGTCCAAGGATTACAGAAAACCTGAAGTGAAGCATCGGAATCTAAAACTGGACTCACAGGAGAGGTTCATATCATAGAATGTTAGAGTGTAAGTCCTCTTCCACTTACGTCGGCATTGTTCCTTTTGTATTAAATTCGGATGCAATTTCTATGGTTCATCGTCAATAAGAAGGTCCAAGGGATACAGTAAACCTGAAGTGAAGCATCGGAATCTAAAACTAGACTCACGGGAGAGGTTCAAATCATAGAAAGTTAGAGTGTCAGCCATCGTGTACTTAAGTCGGCATTGTGGCTTTTGTATTTAATTCGGATGCAATTTCTGTGTTTCATCGTTAATAAGAAGGTCCAAGGGATACAATAAACCTGAAGTGAAGCATCGGAACTAAAACTTGACTCACAGGAGAGGATCATATCATTAAAAGTTATAGTGTCAGTCCTACTGTACTTAAGTCGGCATTGTTCCTTTTCTATTAAATTCGGATGCAATTTCTGAGTTTCATCGTCAATAAGAAGGTCAAAGGGATACAGTAAACCTGAAGTGAAGCATCGGAATCTAATACCGGACTCACAGGAGAGGTCCAAATCACAGAAAAATATAGTGTCAGTCATCTTCTACTTAAGTCGGCATTGTGCATTTTGTATTAAATTCGGATGCAATTTCTGTGCTTCATCGTCAATAAGAAGGTCCAAGGTTAGAGTAAACCTGAAGTGAAGCATCGGAATCAAAAACGTGACTCACAGGAGAGGTTCATATCATAGAAAGTTAGAGTGTCAGTGCTCTTTTACTTAAGCCGGCATTGTGCCTTTTGTATTAAATTCGGATGCAATTTCTGTGTTTCTTCGTCAATAAGAAGGTCCAAGAGATAGAGTAAACCTGAAGTGAAGCATCGGAGTCTAAAACTTGACTCACAGGAGAGGTTCATATCATAGAAAGTTATAGTGTAGTTCTCTTGTACTTAAGTCGGCATTGTGCCTTTTGTATTAAATTCGGATGCAATATCTGTGTTTCATCGTCAATAAGAAGGTCCAAGGGATACAGTAAACCAGAAGTGAAGCATCGGAATCTTAAACTGGACTCACAGGAGAGGTTCAAATCATAGAAAGTTAGAGTGTCACTTCTCTTGTACTTAAGTCGGCATTGTGCCATTTGTATTAAATTTGGATGCAATTTCTGTGTTTCATCGTCAATAAGAAGGTCCAAGGGATACAGTAAACCTGAAGTGAAGCATCGGAATCTAAAACTGGACTCACAGGAGATGTTCAAATCATAGAAAGTAATAGTGTCAGTCATCTTGTACTTAAGTCGGCATTGTGCCTTTTGTATTAAATTCGGATGCAATTTCTGTGTTTCATCGCCAATAAGAAGGTCCAAGGAATACAGTATACCTGAAGTGAAGCATCGGAATCTAAAACTGCACTCACAGGAGAGGTTCATATCATAGAATGTTAGAGTGTCTGTCCTCTTGTACTTACAACGGCATTGTTCCTTTTGTATTACATTCGGATGCAATTTCTGTGTTTCATCGTCAATAAGAAGGTCCAAGGGATACAGTAAACCTGACGTGAAGCATCGGAATCTAAAATCGGACTCACAGGAGAGGTTTAAATCATAGAAAGTTAGAGTGTCAGTCATCTTGTACTTATGTCTGCATTGTGCCTTTTGTATTAAATACGGATGCAATTTCTGTGTTTCATCGTCAATAAGAAGGTCCAAGGGATACAGTAAACCAGAAGTGAAGCATCGGAATGTAACACTGGACTCACAGGAGAGGTTCAAATCATAGAAAGTTAGAGTGTCAGTGCTCTTGTAGTTAAGTCGGCATTGTGCCTTTTGTATTAAATTCGGATGCAGTTTCTGTGTTTCATCGTCAATAAGAGGGTCCAAGGGATACAGTAAACCTGAAGTGAAGCATCGGAATCTAAAACTGGACTCACAGGAGAGGTTCAAATCATAGACAGTTAGAGTGTCAGTCATCTTGTACTTAAGTCGGCATTGTGCCTTTTGTATTAAATTCGGATGCAATTTCTGTGTTTCATCGTCAATAAGAAGGTCCAAGGAATACAGTATACCTGAAGTGAAGCATCGGAATCTAAAACTGGACTCACAGGAGAGGTTCATATCATAGAATGTTAGAGTGTCTGTCCTCTTGTACTTAAGTCGGCTTGGTTCCTTTTGTATTACATTTGGATGCAATTTCTGTGTTTCATCGTCAATAAGAATGTCCAAGGGATACAGTAAACCTGAAGTGAAGCATCGGAATCTAAAACTTGACTCACAGGAGAGGTTCATACCATAGAAAATTATAGTGTCAGTCATCTTGTACTTAAGTCGGCATTGTGCCTTTTGTATTAGATTCGGATGCAATTTCAGTGTATCATCGTCAATACGAAGGTCCAAGGATACAGTAAACCTGAAGTGAAGCATCAGAATCTAAAACTTGACTCTCAGGACAGGTTCATATCATAGAAAGATATAGTGTCAGTGGTCTTGTGCTTAAGTCGGCATTGTGAGTTTTGTATTAAATTCGAATGCAATTTCTGTGTTTCATCGTCAATAAGAAGGTCCAAGGGATACAGTAAACCTGAAGTGAAGCATCGGAATCTAAAACTGGACTCACAGGAGAGGTTCAAATCATAGAATGTTATGGTGTCAGTGCTCTTGTACTTAAGTCGGCATTGTGCCTTTTGTATTAAATTCGGATGCAATTTCTGTGTTTCTTCGTCAATAAGAATGTCCAAGAGATACAGTAAACCTGAAGTGAAGCATCGGAATCTAAAACTTGACTCACAGGAGAGGTTCAAAACATAGATAGTTAGAGTGTCAGACCTCTTGTACTTAAGTCGGCATTTTTCCTTTTGTATTAAATTCGGGCTCAATTTCTGTGTTTCATCGTCAATAAGAAGGTCCAAGGGATATAGTAAACCTTAAGTGAAGCATCGGTATCTGAAACTGGACTCACAGGAGAGGTTCAAATCATAGAAAGTTAGAGTGTCAGTGCTCTTGTACTTATGTCGGCATTGTTCCTTTTGTATTAAATTCGGATGCAATTTCTGTGTTTCATCGTTAATAAGAGGGTCCAAGGGATACAGTAAACCTGGAGTGAAGCATCGGAATCTAAAACTGGACTCATAGGAGAGGTTCAAATCATAGACAGTTAGAGTGTCAGTCATCTTGTACTTAAGTCGGCATTGTGCCTTTTGTATTAAATTCGGATGCAATTTCTGTGTTTCATCGTCAATAAGAAGGTCCAAGGAATACAGTATACCTGAAGTGAAGCATCGGAATCCAAAACTGGACTCACAGGAGAGGTTTATATCATAGAATGTTAGAGTGTCAGTCCTCTTGTACTTAAGTCGGCTTTGTTCCTTTTGTATTACATTCGGATGCAATTTCTGTGTTTCATCGTCAATAAGAAGGTCCAAGGATTACAGAAAACCTGAAGTGAAGCATCGGAATCTAAAACTGGACTCACAGGAGAGGTTCAAATCATAGAAAGTTAGAGTGTCAGTGCTCTTTTACTTAAGTCGGCATTGTGCCTTTTGTATTAAATTCGGATGGAATTCCTGTGTTTCTTCGTCAATAAGAAGGTCCAAGATATAGAGTAAACCTGAAGTGAAGCATCGGAGTATAAAAATTGACTCACAGGAGAGGTTCATATCATAGAAAGTTATAGTGTAGTTCTCTTGTACTTAAGTCGGCATTGTGCCTTTTGTATTAAATTCGGATGCAATTTCTGTGTTTCATCGCCAATAAGAAGGTCCAAGGAATACAGTATACCTGAAGTGAAGCATCGGAATCTAAAACAGGACTCACAGGAGAGGTTCATATCATAGAATGTTAGAGTGTCTGTCCTCTTGTACTTAAGTCGGCTTTGTTCCTTTTGTATTACATTCGGATGCAATTTCTGTGTTTCATCGTCAGTAAGAAGGTCCAAGGGATACAGTAAACCTGACGTGAAGCATCGGAATCTAAAATCGGACTCACAGGAGAGGTTTAAATCATAGAAAGTTAGAGTGTCAGTCATCTTGTACTTATGTCTGCATTTTGCCTTTTGTATTAAATACGGATGCAATTTCTGTGTTTCATCGTCAATAAGAAGGTCCAAGGGATACAGTAAACCAGAAGTGAAGCATCGGAATGTAACACTGGACTCACAGGAGAGGTTCAAATCATAGAAAGTTAGAGTGTCAGTGCTTTTGTACTTAAGTCGGCATTGTGCCTTTTGTATTAAATTCGGATGCAATTTCTTTGTTTCATCGTCCATAAGAGGGTCCAAGGGATACAGTAAACCTGAAGTGAAGCATCGGAATCTAAAACTGGACTCACAGGAGAGGTTCAAATCATAGACAGTTAGAGTGTCAGTCATCTTGTACTTAAGTCGGCATTGTGCCTTTTGTATTAAATTCGGATTGCATATTCAGTGTTTCATCGTCAATAAGAAGGTACAAGGAATACAGTATACCTGAAGTGAAGCATCGGAATCTAAAACTGGACTCACAGGATAGGTTCATATCATAGAATGTTAGAGTGTCTGTCCTCTTGTACTTAAGTCGGCTTTGTTCCTTTTGTATTACATTCGGATGCAATTTCTGTGTTTCATCGTCAATAAGAAGGTCCAAGGGATACAGTAAACCTGAAGTGAAGCATCGGAATCTAACACTTGACTCACAGGAGAGGTTCATACCATAGAAAATTATAGTGTCAGTCATCTTGTACTTAAGTCGGCATTGTGCCTTTTGTATTAGATTCGGATGCAATTTCTGTGTTTCATCGTCAATACGAAGGTCCAAGGATACAGTAAACCTGAAGTGAAGCATCAGAATCTAAAACTTGACTCTCAGGACAGGTTCATATCATTGAAAGATATAGTGTCAGTGGTCTTGTGCTTAAGTCGGCATTGTGACTTTTGTATTAAATTCGAATGCAATTTCTGTGTTTCATCGTCAATAAGAAGGTCCAAGGGATACAGTAAACCTGAAGTGAAGCATCGGAATCTAAAACTGGACTCACAGGAGAGGTTCAAATCATAGAAAGTTACAGTGTCTGTCATCTTGTACTTAAGTCGGCATTGTGCCTTTTGTATTAAATTCGGACGCAATTTCTGTGTTTCATCGTCAATAAGAAGGTCCAAGGATTATAGTAAACCTGAAGTGAAGCATCGGAATCTAAAACTGGACTCACAATAAAGGTTCATATCGTAGAATGTTAGAGTGTCAGTCTCTTGTACTAAAGTCGGCATTGTTCCTTTTGTATTAAATTCGAATGCAATTCCTGTGCTTCATCGTCTATAAGAAGGTCCAATGATACAGTAAACCTGAAGTGAAGCATCGGAATCTAAAACTTGACTCACAGGAGAGGTTCATATCATAGAAAGCTATAGAGCCAGTGCTCTTGTACTTAAGAAGGCATTGTGCCTTTTGTATTAAATTCATAAGCAATTTCTGTGTTTCATCGTCAATAAGTAGGTCCAAGGATTACAGAAAACCTGAAGTGAAGCATCGGAATCTAAAACTGGACTCACAGGAGAGGTTCAATCATAGAAAGTTAGTGTGTCGGTCATCTTGTACTTAAGTCGGCATTGTGCCTTTTGTATTAAATTCGGATGCAATTTCTGTGTTTCATCGTCAATAAGAAGGTCCAAGGAATACAGTATACCTGAAGTGAAGCATCGGAATCTAAAACTGGACTCACAGGAGAGGTTCATATCATAGAATGTTAGAGTGTCAGTCCTCTTGTACTTAAGTCGGCATTGTTCCTTTTGTATTAAATTCGGATGCAATTTCTGTGGTTCATCGTGAATAAGAAGGTCCAAGGGATACAGTAGACCTGAAGTGGAGCATCGGAATCTAAAACTGGACTCACGGGAGAGGTTCAAATCATAGAAAGTTAGAGTGTCAGTCATCGTGTACTTAAGTCGGCATTGTGCCTTTTGTATTAATTTCGGATGCAATTTCTGTGTTTCATCGTCAATAAAAAGGTCCAAGGGATACAGTAAACCTGAAGTGAAGCATCGGAACTAAAACTTGACTCACAGGAGATGATCATATCATTAAAAGTTATAGTGTCAGTCCTACTGTACTTAAGTCGGCATTGTTCCTTTTCTATTAAATTCGGATGCAATTTCTGTGTTTCATCGTCAATAGGAAGGTCCAAGGGATACAGTAAACCTGAAGTGAAGTATCGGAATCTAAAACTGGACTCACAGGAGAGGATCAAATCACAGAAAGTTAGAGTGTCAGTCATCTTGTACTTAAGTCGGCATTGTGCCTTTTGTATTAAATTCGGATGCCATTTCTGTGTTTCATCGTCAATAAGAAGGTCCAAGGGATACAGTAAACCTGAAGTGAAGCATCGGAATCTAAAACTGGACTCACAGGAAAGGTTCATATCATAGAAAGTTAGAGTGTCAGTCCTCTTTTACTTAAGTCGGCATTGTTCCTTTTGTATTAAATTCGGAAGCAATTTCTGTGCTTCATCGTCAATAAGAAGGTCAAAGGGATACAGTAAACCTGAAGTGAAGCATCGGAATCTAATACCGGACTCACAGGAGAGGTTTAAATCATAGAAAGTTAGAGTGTCAGTCATCTTGTACTTATGTCAGCATTGTGCCTTTTGTATTAAATTCGGATGGAATTTCTGTGTTTCATCGTCAATAAGAAGGTCCAAGGGATACAGTAAACCTGAAGTGAAGCATCGGAATCTAAAACAGGTCTCACAGGAGAGGTTCAAATCATAGAAAAATATAGTGTCAGTCATCTTGTACTTAAGTCGGCATTGTGCCTTTTGTATTAAATTCGGATGCAATTTCTGTGCTTCATCGTCAATAAGAAGGTCCAAGGTTACAGTAAACCTGAATTGAAGCATCGGAATCTAAAACATGACTCACAGGAGAGGTTCATACCATAGAAAATTATAGTTTAAGTCATCTTGTACTTAAGTCGGCATTATGCTTTTTGTATTAAATTCGGGTGCAATTTCTATGTTTCATCGTCAATAGGAAGGTCCAAGAGATACAGTAAACCTGAAGTGAAGCATCGGAATCTAAAACTTGTCTCACAGGAGAGGTTCATACCATAGAAAGATAGAGTGTCAACGCTCCTGTATTTAAGTCGGCATTGTGCCTTTTGTATTAAATTCGGATGCAATTTCTGTGTTTGATCGTCAATAAGAAGGTCTAAGGGATAGAGTAAACCTGAAGTGAAGCATCGGAATCTAAAACTGGTCTCACAGGAGAGGTTCAAATCATAGAAAAATATAGTGTCAGTCATCTTGTACTTAAGTCGGCATTGTGCCTTTTGTATTAAATTCGGATGCAATTTCTGTGCTTCATCGTCTATAAGAAGGTCCAAGGATACAGTAAACCTGAAGTGAAGCATCGGAATCTAAAACTTGACTCACAGGAGAGGTTCATATCATAGAAAGTTATAGTGTCAGTGCTCTTGTACTTAAGAAGGCATTGTGCCTTTTGTATTAAATTCGGAAGCAATTTCTGTGTTTCATCGTCAATAAGAAGGTCCAAGGATTACAGAAAACCTGAAGTGAAGCATCGGAATCTAAAACTGGACTCACAGGAGAGGTTCAATCATAGAAAGTTAGTGTGTCGGTCATCTTGTACTTAAGTCGGCATTGTGCCTTTTGTATCAAATTCGGATGCAATTTCTGTGTTTCATCGTTAATAAGAAGGTCCAAGGAATACAGTATACCTGAAGTGAAGCATCGGAATCTAAAACTGGACTCACAGGAGAGGTTCATATCATAGAATGTTAGAGTGTAAGTCCTCTTCCACTTACGTCGGCATTGTTCCTTTTGTATTAAATTCGGATGCAATTTCTATGGTTCATCGTCAATAAGAAGGTCCAAGGGATACAGTAAACCTGAAGTGAAGCATCGGAATCTAAAACTGGACTCACGGGAGAGGTTCAAATCATAGAAAGTTAGAGTGTCAGCCATCGTGTACTTAAGTCGGCATTGTGGCTTTTGTATTTAATTCGGATGCAATTTCTGTGTTTCATCGTTAATAAGAAGGTCCAAGGGATACAATAAACCTGAAGTGAAGCATCGGAACTGAAACTTGACTCACAGGAGAGGATCATATCATTAAAAGTTATAGTGTCAGTCCTACTGTACTTAAGTCGGCATTGTTCCTTTTCTATTAAATTCGGATGCAATTTCTGTGTTTCATCGTCAATAAGAAGGTCAAAGGGATACAGTAAACCTGAAGTGAAGCATCGGAATCTAATACCGGACTCACAGGAGAGGTCCAAATCACAGAAAAATATAGTGTCAGTCATCTTCTACTTAAGTCGGCATTGTGCATTTTGTATTAAATTCGGATGCAATTTCTGTGCTTCATCGTCAATAAGAAGGTCCAAGGTTAGAGTAAACCTGAAGTGAAGCATCGGAATCAAAAACGTGACTCACAGGAGAGGTTCATATCATAGAAAGTTAGAGTGTCAGTGCTCTTTTACTTAAGCCGGCATTGTGCCTTTTGTATTAAATTCGGATGCAATTTCTGTGTTTCTCCGTCAATAGGAAGGTCCAAGAGATAGAGTAAACCTGAAGTGAAGCATCGGAGTCTAAAACTTGACTCACAGGAGAGGTTCATATCATAGAAAGTTATAGTGTAGTTCTCTTGTACTTAAGTCGGCATTGTGCCTTTTGTATTAAATTCGGATGCAATATCTGTGTTTCATCGTCAATAAGAAAATCCAAGGGATACAGTAAACCAGAAGTGAAGCATCGGAATCTTAAACTGGACTCACAGGAGAGGTTCAAATCATAGAAAGTTAGAGTGTCACTTCTCTTGTACTTAAGTCGGCACTGTGCCATTTGTATTAAATTTGGATGCAATTTCTGTGTTTCATCGTCAATAAGAAGGTCCAAGGGATACAGTAAACCTGAAGTGAAGCATCGGAATCTAAAACTGGACTCACAGGAGATGTTCAAATCATAGAAAGTAATAGTGTCAGTCATCTTGTACTTAAGTCGGCATTGTGCCTTTTGTATTAAATTCGGATGCAATTTCTGTGTTTCATCGCCAATAAGAAGGTCCAAGGAATACAGTATACCTGAAGTGAAGCATCGGAATCTAAAACTGCACTCACAGGAGAGGTTCATATCATAGAATGTTAGAGTGTCTGTCCTCTTGTACTTACAACGGCATTGTTCCTTTTGTATTACATTCGGATGCAATTTCTGTGTTTCATCGTCAATAAGAAGGTCCAAGGGATACAGTAAACCTGACGTGAAGCATCGGAATCTAAAATCGGACTCACAGGAGAGGTTTAAATCATAGAAAGTTAGAGTGTCAGTCATCTTGTACTTATGTCTGCATTGTGCCTTTTGTATTAAATACGGATGCAATTTCTGTGTTTCATCGTCAATAAGAAGGTCCAAGGGATACAGTAAACCAGAAGTGAAGCATCGGAATGTAACACTGGACTCACAGGAGAGGTTCAAATCATAGAAAGTTAGAGTGTCAGTGCTCTTGTAGTTAAGTCGGCATTGTGCCTTTTGTATTAAATTCGGATGCAGTTTCTGTGTTTCATCGTCAATAAGAGGGTCCAAGGGATACAGTAAACCTGAAGTGAAGCATCGGAATCTAAAACTGGACTCACAGGAGAGGTTCAAATCATAGACAGTTAGAGTGTCAGTCATCTTGTACTTAAGTCGGCATTGTGCCTTTTGTATTAAATTCGGATGCAATTTCTGTGTTTCATCGTCAATAAGAAGGTCCAAGGAATACAGTATACCTGAAGTGAAGCATCGGAATCTAAAACTGGACTCACAGGAGAGGTTCATATCATAGAATGTTAGAGTGTCTGTCCTCTTGTACTTAAGTCGGCTTGGTTCCTTTTGTATTACATTTGGATGCAATTTCTGTGTTTCGTCGTCAATAAGAATGTCCAAGGGATACAGTAAACCTGAAGTGAAGCATCGGAATCTAAAACTTGACTCACAGGAGAGGTTCATACCATAGAAAATTATAGTGTCAGTCATCTTGTACTTAAGTCGGCATTGTGCCTTTTGTATTAGATTCGGATGCAATTTCAGTGTATCATCGTCAATACGAAGGTCCAAGGATACAGTAAACCTGAAGTGAAGCATCAGAATCTAAAACTTGACTCTCAGGACAGGTTCATATCATAGAAAGATATAGTGTCAGTGGTCTTGTGCTTAAGTCGGCATTGTGAGTTTTGTATTAAATTCGAATGCAATTTCTGTGTTTCATCGTCAATAAGAAGGTCCAAGGGATACAGTAAACCTGAAGTGAAGCATCGGAATCTACAACTGGACTCACAGGAGAGGTTCAAATCATAGAATGTTATGGTGTCAGTGCTCTTGTACTTAAGTCGGCATTGTGCCTTTTGTATTAAATTCGGATGCAATTTCTGTGTTTCTTCGTCAATAAGAATGTCCAAGAGATACAGTAAACCTGAAGTGAAGCATCGGAATCTAAAACTTGACTCACAGGAGAGGTTCAAAACATAGATAGTTAGAGTGTCAGACCTCTTGTACTTAAGTCGGCATTTTTCCTTTTGTATTAAATTCGGGCTCAATTTCTGTGTTTCATCGTCAATAAGAAGGTCCAAGGGATATAGTAAACCTTAAGTGAAGCATCGGAATCTGAAACTGGACTCACAGGAGAGGTTCAAATCATAGAAAGTTAGAGTGTCAGTGCTCTTGTACTTATGTCGGCATTGTTCCTTTTGTATTAAATTCGGATGCAATTTCTGTGTTTCATCGTTAATAAGAGGGTCCAAGGGATACAGTAAACCTGGAGTGAAGCATCGGAATCTAAAACTGGACTCATAGGAGAGGTTCAAATCATAGACAGTTAGAGTGTCAGTCATCTTGTACTTAAGTCGGCATTGTGCCTTTTGTATTAAATTCGGATGCAATTTCTGTGTTTCATCGTCAATAAGAAGGTCCAAGGAATACAGTATACCTGAAGTGAAGCATCGGAATCCAAAACTGGACTCACAGGAGAGGTTTATATCATAGAATGTTAGAGTGTCAGTCCTCTTGTACTTAAGTCGGCTTTGTTCCTTTTGTATTACATTCGGATGCAATTTCTGTGTTTCATCGTCAATAAGAAGGTCCAAGGATTACAGAAAACCTGAAGTGAAGCATCGGAATCTAAAACTGGACTCACAGGAGAGGTTCAAATCATAGAAAGTTAGAGTGTCAGTGCTCTTTTACTTAAGTCGGCATTGTGCCTTTTGTATTAAATTCGGATGGAATTCCTGTGTTTCTTCGTCAATAAGAAGGTCCAAGATATAGAGTAAACCTGAAGTGAAGCATCGGAGTCTAAAACTTGACTCACAGGAGAGGTTCATATCATAGAAAGTTATAGTGTAGTTCTCTTGTACTTAAGTCGGCATTGTGCCTTTTGTATTAAATTCGGATGCAATTTCTGTGTTTCATCGCCAATAAGAAGGTCCAAGGAATACAGTATACCTGAAGTGAAGCATCGGAATCTAAAACAGGACTCACAGGAGAGGTTCATATCATAGAATGTTAGAGTGTCTGTCCTCTTGTACTTAAGTCGGCTTTGTTCCTTTTGTATTACATTCGGATGCAATTTCTGTGTTTCATCGTCAGTAAGAAGGTCCAAGGGATACAGTAAACCTGACGTGAAGCATCGGAATCTAAAATCGGACTCACAGGAGAGGTTTAAATCATAGAAAGTTAGAGTGTCAGTCATCTTGTACTTATGTCTGCATTTTGCCTTTTGTATTAAATTCGGATGCAATTTCTTTGTTTCATCGTCAATAAGAGGGTCCAAGGGATACAGTAAACCTGAAGTGAAGCATCGGAATCTAAAACTGGACTCACAGGAGAGGTTCAAATCATAGACAGTTAGAGTGTCAGTCATCTTGTACTTAAGTCGGCATTGTGCCTTTTGTATTAAATTCGGATTGCATATTCAGTGTTTCATCGTCAATAAGAAGGTACAAGGAATACAGTATACCTGAAGTGAAGCATCGGAATCTAAAACTGGACTCACAGGATAGGTTCATATCATAGAATGTTAGAGTGTCTGTCCTCTTGTACTTAAGTCGGCTTTGTTCCTTTTGTATTACATTCGGATGCAATTTCTGTGTTTCATCGTCAATAAGAAGGTCCAAGGGATACAGTAAACCTGAAGTGAAGCATCGGAAACTAACACTTGACTCACAGGAGAGGTTCATACCATAGAAAATTATAGTGTCAGTCATCTTGTACTTAAGTCGGCATTGTGCCTTTTGTATTAGATTCGGATGCAATTTCTGTGTTTCATCGTCAATACGAAGGTCCAAGGATACAGTAAACCTGAAGTGAAGCATCGGAATCTAAAACTTGACTCACAGGAGAGGTTCATATCATAGAAAGCTATAGAGCCAGTGCTCTTGTACTTAAGAAGGCATTGTGCCTTTTGTATTAAATTCATAAGCAATTTCTGTGTTTCATCGTCAATAAGTAGGTCCAAGGATTACAGAAAACCTGAAGTGAAGCATCGGAATCTAAAACTGGACTCACAGGAGAGGTTCAATCATAGAAAGTTAGTGTGTCGGTCATCTTGTACTTAAGTCGGCATTGTGCCTTTTGTATTAAATTCGGATGCAATTTCTGTGTTTCATCGTCAATAAGAAGGTCCAAGGAATACAGTATACCTGAAGTGAAGCATCGGAATCTAAAACTGGACTCACAGGAGAGGTTCATATCATAGAATGTTAGAGTGTCAGTCCTCTTTTACTTAAGTCGGCATTGTTCCTTTTGTATTAAATTCGGAAGCAATTTCTGTGCTTCATCGTCAATAAGAAGGTCAAAGGGATACAGTAAACCTGAAGTGAAGCATCGGAATCTAATACCGGACTCACAGGAGAGGTTTAAATCATAGAAAGTTAGAGTGTCAGTCATCTTGTACTTATGTCAGCATTGTGCCTTTTGTATTAAATTCGGATGGAATTTCTGTGTTTCATCGTCAATAAGAAGGTCCAAGGGATACAGTAAACCTGAAGTGAAGCATCGGAATCTAAAACAGGTCTCACAGGAGAGGTTCAAATCATAGAAAAATATAGTGTCAGTCATCTTGTACTTAAGTCGGCATTGTGCCTTTTGTATTAAATTCGGATGCAATTTCTGTGCTTCATCGTCAATAAGAAGGTCCAAGGTTACAGTTAACCTGAAGTGAAGCATCGGAATCTAAAACTTGACTCACAGGAGAGGTTCATATCATAGAAAGTTATAGTGTCAGTGCTCTTGTACTTAAGAAGGCATTGTGCCTTTTGTATTAAATTCGGATGCAATTTCTGTGTTTCTTCGTCAATAAGAAGGTCCAAGAGATACAGTAAAGCTGAAGTGAAGCATCGGAGTCTAAAACTTGACTCACAGGAGAGGTTCATATCATAGAAAGTTATAATGTAGTTCTCTTGTACTTAAGTCATCATTGTGCCTTTTGTATTATATTCGGATGCAATATCTGTGTTTCATTGTCAATAAGAAGGTCCAAGGGATACAGTAAACCAGAAGTGAAGCATCGGAATCTTAAACTGGACTCACAGGAGAGGTTCAAATCATAGAAAGTTAGAGTGTCACTTCTCTTGTACTTAAGTCGGCATTGTGCCTTTTGTATTAAATTCGGATGAAGTTTCTGTGTTTCATCGTCAATAAGAAGGTCCAAATGATACAGTAAACCAGAAGTGAAGCATCGGAATCTAAAACTGGACTCACAGGAGATGTTCAAATCATAGAAAGTAATAGTGTCAGTCATCTTGTACTTAAGTCGGCATTGTGCCTTTTGTATTAAATTCGGATGCAATTTCTGTGTTTCTTCGTCAATAAGAATGTCCAAGAGATGCAGTAAACCTGAAGTGAAGCATCGGAATCTAAAACTTGACTCACAGGAGAGGTTAAAAACATAGATAGTTAGAGTGTCAGACCTCTTGTACTTAAGTCGGCATTTTTCCTTTTGTATTAAATTCGGGCGCAATTTCTGTGTTTCATCGTCAATAAGAAGGTCCAAAGGATACAGTAAACCTTAAGTGAAGCATCGGAATCTAAAACTGGACTCACAGGAGATGTTCAAATCATAGAAAGTAATAGTGTCAGTCATCTTGTACTTAAGTCGGCATTGTGCCTTTTGTATTAAATTCAGATGCAATTTCTGTGTTTCATCGCCAATAAGAAGGTCCAAGGAATACAGTATACCTGAAGTGAAGCATCGGAATCTAAAACTGGACTCACTGGAGAGGTTAATATCATAGAATGTTAGAGTGTCTGTCCTCTTGTACTTAAGTCGGCTTTGTTCCTTTTGTATTACATTCGGATGCAATTTCTGTGTTTCATCGTCAATAAGAAGGTCCAAGGGAAACAGTAAACCTGACGTGAAGCATCGGAATCTAAAACTGGACTCACAGGAGAGGTTCAAATCATAGACAGTTAGAGTGTCAGTCATCTTGTACTTAAGTCGGCATTGTGCCTTTTGTATTAAATTCGGATGCAATTTCTGTGTTTCATCGTCAATAAGAATGTCCAAGGGATACAGTAAACCTGAAGTTTAGCATCGGAATCTAAAACTTGACTCACAGGAGAGGGTCATACCATAGAAAATTATACTGTCAGTCATCTTGTACTTAAGTCGACATTGTGCCTTTTGTATTATATTCGGATGCAATTTCTGTGTTTCATCGTCAATAAGAAGGTCCAAGGGATACAGTAAACCTGAAGTGAAGCATCGGAATCTAAAACTGGACTCACAGGAGAGGTTCAAATCATAGAAAGTTATGGTGTCAGTGCTCTTGTACTCAAGTCGGCATTGTGCCTTTTGTATTAAATTCGGATGCAATTTCTGTGTTTCTTCGTCAATAAGAATGTCCAAGAGATACAGTAAACCTGAAGTGAAGCATCGGAATCTAAAACTTGACTCACAGGAGAGGTTAAAAACATAGATAGTTAGAGTGTCAGACCTCTTGTACTTAAGTCGGCATTTTTCGTTTTGTATTAAATTCGGGCGCAATTTCTGTGTTTCATCGACAATAAGAAGGTCCAAGGGATACAGTAAACCTTAAGTGAAGCATCGGAATCTGAAACTGGACTCACAGGAGAGGTTCAAATCATAGAAAGTTAGAGTGTCTGTCAACTGGTACTTAAGTCGGCATTGTGTCTTTTGTATTAAATTCGGATGCAATTTCTGTGTTTCATCGTCAATAAGAAGGTCCAAGGATTATAGTAAACCTGAAGTGAAGCATCGGAATCTAAAACTGGACTCACATTAAAGGTTCATATCATAGAATGTTAGAGTGTCAGTCTCTTGTACTTAATTCGGCATTGTTCCTTTTGTATTAAATTCGGATGCAATTTCTGTGTTTCATCGTCAGTAAGAAGGTCCAAGGAATACAGTAAACCTGAAGTGAAGCATCGGAATCTAAAACTGGACTCACAGGAGATGTTTAAATCATAGAAAGTTTGAGTGTCAGACATCCTGTACTTATGTCGGCATTGTGCCTTTTGTATTAAATTCGGATGCAATTTCTGTGTTCCGTCGTCAATAAGAAGGTCAAAGGGATACAGTAAACCTGAAGTGAAGCATCGGAATCTAAAACTAGACTCACAGTAGTGATTCATATCATAGAATGTTAGAGTGTCAGTCCTCTTGTACTTAAGTCGGCATTGTTCCTTTTGTATTAAATTTGGATGCAATTTTTGTGTTTCATCGTCAATAAGAAGGTCCAAGGGATACAGTAAACCTGATGTGAAGCATCGGAATCTAAAACTAGACTCACGGGAGAGGTTCAAATCATAGAAAGTTCGAGTGTCAGTTATCTTGTACTTAAGTCGGCATTGTGCCTTTTGTATTAAATTCGAATGCAATTTCTGTGTTTCATCGTCAATAAGAAGGTCCAAGTTATACAGTAAACCTGAAGTGTAGCATCGGAACTAAAACTTGACTCACAGGAGAGGTTCATATCATTGAAAGTTATAGTGTCAGTCCTCTTGTACTTAAGTCGGCATTGTTCCTTTTGTAATAAATTCGGATGCAATTTCTGTGTTTCATCGTCAATAAGAAGGTCCAAGGGATACAGTAAACCTGAAGTGAAGTATCGGAATCTAAAACTGGTCTCACAGGAGAGGTTCAAAGCATAGAAAGTTAGAGTGTCAGTCTTCTTGTACTTAAGTCGGCATTGTGCCTTTTGTATTAAATTCGGATGCAATTTCTGTGTTTCATCGTCAATGAGAAGGTCCAAGGGATACAGTAAACCTGAAGTGAAGCATTGGAATCCAAAACTTGACTCACAGGAGAGGTTAAAGTCATAAAAAGTTAGATTGTCAATCCACTTGTACGTAAGTCGGCATTGTTCCTTTTGTATGAAATTCGGATGCAATTTCTGTGTTTCATCGTCAATAAGAAGGTCCAAGTTATACAGTAAACCTGAAGTGAAGCATCGGAATCTAAAACTGGACTCACAGGAGAGGTTCAAATCATAGTAAGTTAGAGTGTCAGTCATCTTGTACTTAAGTCGCCTTTGAGCCTTTAGTATTAAATTCGGATGCAATTTCTGTGTTTCATCGTCAATAAGAAGGTCCAAGGGATACAGCAAACATGAAGTGAAGCATCGGAATCTAAAACAGGACTCAGAGGAGAGGTTCATATCATAGAAAGTTATAGTGTCAGTGCTCTTGTACTTAAGTCGGCATTGTTCCTTTTGTATTAAATTCGGATGCAATTTCTGTAATTCATCGTCAATAAGAAGGTCCAAGGTACACAGTAAACCTGAAGTGAAGCATCGGAATCTAAAACTGGACTCACAGGAGAGGTTCAAATCATAGAAAGTTAGAGCGTCAGTCCTCTTGTACTTAAGTTGGCATTGTTCCTTTTGTATTAAATTCGGATGCAATTTCTGTGTTTCATCGTCAATAAGAAGGTCCAAGGGATACAGTTAATCTGAAGTGAAGCATCGGAATCTAAAACTTGACTCACAGGAGACGTTCATATCATAGAAAGTTATAGTGTCAGTGCTATTGTACTTAAGTCGGCAATGTGACTTTTGTATTAAAGTCGGATGCAATTTCTGTGTTTCATCGTCAATAAGAAGGTCCAAGAGATACAGTAAACCTGAAGTGAAGCATCGGAATCTAAAACTTGACTCACAGGAGAGGTTCATATCACAGAAAGTTATAGTGTCAGTGCTCTTGTACTTAAGTCGGCATTGTGATTTTGGATTAAATTCGGATGCAATTTCAGTGTTTCATCGTCAATAAGAAGGTCCAAGGTATACAGTAAACCTGAAGTGAAGCATCGGGATCTAAAACTGGACTCACAGGAGAGGCTCATGTCATAGAAAGTTAGAGTGACAGTCCTCTTTTACTTAAGTGGGCATTGTTCCGTTTGTATTAAATTCGGATGCAATTTCTGTGCTTCATCGTCAATAAGAAGGTCTAAGGGGTACAGTAAACCTGAAGTGAAGCATCGGAATCTAAAACTGGACTCACAGGAGAGGTTCAAATCATACAAAGTTAGAGTGTCAGTCATCTTATACTTAAGTCGGCATTATACACTTTGTATTAAATTCAGATGCAATTTCGGTGTTTCATCGTCAATAAGAAGGTCCAAGGGATACAGTTAACCTGAAGTGAAGCATCGGAATGTAAAACAGACTCACAGGAGAGGTTCATATCATAGAAAGTTATAGTGTCAGTCCTCTTGTACCTAAGTCGGCATTCTTCCTTTTGTATTAAATTCGGATGCAATTTCTGTGTTTCATTGTCAATAAGAAGGTCCAAGGTATACAGTAAACCTGAAGTGAAGCATCTGAATCTAAAACTGGACTCACAGGAGAGATTCAAATCATAGAAAGTTAGAGTGTCAGTCATCTTGTACTTAAGTCGGCATTGTGCCTTTTGTATTAAATTCCGATGCAATTTCTGTGTTTCATTGTAAATAAGAAGGTCCAAGGGATACAGTTAACCCAAAGTGAAGCATCTGAATCTAAAACTTGACTCACAGGAGAGGTTCATATCATAGAAAGTTATAGTGTCAGTGCTCTTGTACTTAAGTCGGCATTGTGCCTTTTGTATTGAATTCGGATGCAATTTCTGTGTTTCATCGTCAATAAGAAGGTCCAAGGTATTCAGTAAACCTGAAGTGAAGCATCGGAATCTAAAACTATACTCACAAGAGAGATTTAAATCATAGAAAGTTTGAGTGTCAGTCATCTTTTCCATAAGTCGGCATTGTGCCTTTTGTATTAAATTCGGATGCAATTTCTGTGTTTCATCGTCAATAAGAAGGTCCAAGGGATACAGTAAACCTGAAGTGAAGCATCGGAATCTAAAACTGGACTCTCATGAGAGGCTCAAGTCATAGAAAGTTTGAGTGTCAGTCATCTTGTACTTATGTCGGCATTGTGACTTTTGTATTAAATTCGGATGCAATTTCTGTGTGTCATCGTCAATAGGAAGGTTCAAGGGATACAGTAAACCTGAAGTGAAGCATAGGAATCTAAAACCGGTCTCACAGGAGAGGCTCAAATTGTAGAAAGTTAGAGTGTCAGTCATCTTGTACTTAAGTCTTCACTGTGCCTTTTGTTATAAATTCGGATGCAATTTTTGTGTTTCGTCGTCGATAAGAAGGTCCAAGGGATACAGTAAGCCTGAAGTGAAGCATCGGAATCTAAAACTTGACTCACAGAAGAGGTTCATATCATAGAAAGTTATAGAGTCAGTGCTCTTGTACTTAAGTTGGCATTGTGCCTTTTGTATTAAAGTCAGATGCAATTTCTGTGTTTCATCGTCAATAAGAAGGTCCGAGGGATACAGTAAACCTGAAGTGAAGCATCGGAATGTAAAACTTGACTCACAGGAGAGGTTCATATCATAGAAAGTTATAGTGTCAGTGCTCTTGTACTTAAGTCGGCATTGTGCCTTTTGTATTAAATTCAGATGCAATTTCTGTAATTCATCGTCAATAAGAAGGTCCAAGGTACACAGTAAACCTGAAGTGAAGCATCGGAATCTAAAACTGGACTCACAGGAGAGGTTCAAATCATAGAAAGTTAGAGCGTCAGTCCTCTTGTACTTAAGTTGGCATTGTTCCTTTTGTATTAAATTCGGATGCAATTTCTGTGTTTCATCGTCAATAAGAAGGTCCAAGGGATACAGTAAATCTGAAGTGAAGCATCGGAATCTAAAACTTGACTCACAGGAGACGTTCATATCATAGAAAGTTATAGTGTCAGTGCTATTGTACTTAAGTCGGCAATGTGACTTTTGTATTAAAGTCGGATGCAATTTCTGTGTTTCATCGTCAATAAGAAGGTCCAAGAGATACAGTAAACCTGAAGTGAAGCATCGGAATCTAAAACTTGACTCACAGGAGAGGTTCATATCACAGAAAGTTATAGTGTCAGTGCTCTTGTACTTAAGTCGGCATTGTGATTTTGGATTAAATTCGGATGCAATTTCAGTGTTTCATCGTCAATAAGAAGGTCCAAGGTATACAGTAAACCTGAAGTGAAGCATCGGTATCTAAAACTGGACTCACAGGAGAGGCTCAAGTCATAGAAAGTTAGAGTGACAGTCCTCTTTTACTTAAGTGGGCATTGTTCCGTTTGTATTAAATTCGGATGCAATTTCTGTGCTTCATCGTCAATAAGAAGGTCTAAGGGGTACAGTAAACCTGAAGTGAAGCATCGGAATCTAAAACTGGACTCACAGGAGAGGTTCAAATCATACAAAGTTAGAGTGTCAGTCATCTTATACTTAAGTCGGCATTATACACTTTGTATTAAATTCAGATGCAATTTCGGTGTTTCATCGTCAATAAGAAGGTCCAAGGGATACAGTTAACCTGAAGTGAAGCATCGGAATGTAAAACAGACTCACAGGAGAGGTTCATATCATAGAAAGTTATAGTGTCAGTCCTCTTGTACCTAAGTCGGCATTCTTCCTTTTGTATTAAATTCGGATGCAATTTCTGTGTTTCATTGTCAATAAGAAGGTCCAAGGTATACAGTAAACCTGAAGTGAAGCATCGGAATCTAAAACTGGACTCACAGGAGAGATTCAAATCATAGAAAGTTAGAGTGTCAGTCATCTTGTACTTAAGTCGGCATTGTGCCTTTTGTATTAAATTCCGATGCAATTTCTGTGTTTCATTGTAAATAAGAAGGTCCAAGGGATACAGTTAACCCAAAGTGAAGCATCTGAATCTAAAACTTGACTCACAGGAGAGGTTCATATCATAGAAAGTTATAGTGTCAGTGCTCTTGTACTTAAATCGGCATTGTGCCTTTTGTATTGAATTCGGATGCAATTTCTGTGTTTCATCGTCAATAAGAAGGTCCAAGGTATTCAGTAAACCTGAAGTGAAGCATCGGAATCTAAAACTATACTCACAAGAGAGATTTAAATCATAGAAAGTTTGAGTGTCAGTCATCTTTTCCATAAGTCGGCATTGTGCCTTTTGTATTAAATTCGGATGCAATTTCTGTGTTTCATCGTCAATAAGAAGGTCCAAGGGATACAGTAAACCTGAAGTGAAGCATCGGAATCTAAAACTGGACTCTCATGAGAGGCTCAAGTCATAGAAAGTTTGAGTGTCAGTCATCTTGTACTTATGTCGGCATTGTGACTTTTGTATTAAATTCGGATGCAATTTCTGTGTGTCATCGTCAATAGGAAGGTTCAAGGGATACAGTAAACCTGAAGTGAAGCATAGGAATCTAAAACCGGTCTCACAGGAGAGGCTCAAATTGTAGAAAGTTAGAGTGTCAGTCATCTTGTACTTAAGTCTTCACTGTGCCTTTTGTTATAAATTCGGATGCAATTTTTGTGTTTCGTCGTCGATAAGATGGTCCAAGGGATACAGTAAGCCTGAAGTGAAGCATCGGAATCTAAAACTTGACTCACAGAAGAGGTTCATATCATAGAAAGTTATAGAGTCAGTGCTCTTGTACTTAAGTCGGCATTGTGCCTTTTGTATTAAAGTCAGATGCAATTTCTGTGTTTCATCGTCAATAAGAAGGTCCGAGGGATACAGTAAACCTGAAGTGAAGCATCGGAATGTAAAACTTGACTCACAGGAGAGGTTCATATCATAGAAAGTTATAGTGTCAGTGCTCTTGTACTTAAGTCGGCATTGTGCCTTTTGTATTAAATTCAGATGCAATTTCTGTGTTTCATCGTCAATGAGAAGGTGCAAGGGACACAGTAAACCTGAAGTGAAGCATCGGAATCTAAAACTTGACTCACAGGAAAGGTTCTAATCATAGAAAGTTAGAGTGTCAGTCATCTTGTACTTAAGTCGGCATTGTGCCTTTTGTATTAAATTCGGATGCAATATCTGCGTTTCATCGTCAATAAGAAGGTCCAAGGGATACAGTAAACCTGAAGGGTAGCATCGGAATCTAAAACTGGACTCACAGGAGAGATTCAAATCATAGAATGTTAGAGTGTCAGTCATCTTGTACTTAAGTCGGCATTGTGCCTTTTGTATTAAATTCGGATGCAATTTCTGTGTTTCGTCGTCGATAAGAAGGTCCAAGGGATACAGTAAACCTGAAGTGAAGCATCGGAATCTAAAACTTGACTCACAGAAGAGGTTCATATCACAGAAAGTTATAGAGTCAGTGCTCTTGTACTTAAGTCGGCATTGTGCCTTTTGTATTATAGTCAGATGCAATTTCTGTGTTTCATCGTCAATAAGAAGGTCCAAGGGATACAGTAAACCTGAAGTGAAGCATCGGAATCTAAAACCGGTCTCACAGAAGAGGTTCAAATCATAGAATGTTATAGTGTCAGTCCTCTTGTACCTAAGTCGGCATTCTTCCTTTTGTATTAAATTCGGATGCAATTTCTGTGTTTCATTGTCAATAAGAGGTTCCAAGGTATACAGTAAACCTGAAGTGAAGCATCGGAATCTAAAACTGGACTCACAGGAGAGATTCAAATCATAGAAAGTTAGAGTGTCAGTCATCTTGTACTTAAGTCGGCATTGTGCCTTTTGTATTGAATTCGGATGCAATTTCTGTGTTTCATCGTCAATAAGAAGGTCCAAGGTATTCAGTAAACCTGAAGTGAAGCATCGGAATCTAAAACTATACTCACAAGAGAGATTTAAATCATAGAAAGTTTGAGTGTCAGTCATCTTTTCCATAAGTCGGCATTGTGCCTTTTGTATTAAATTCGGATGCAATTTCTGTGTTTCATCGTCAATAAGAAGGTCCAAGGGATACAGTAAACCTGAAGTGAAGCATCGGAATCTAAAACTGGACTCTCATGAGAGGCTCAAGTTATAGAAAGTTTGAGTGTCAGTCATCTTGTACTTATGTCGGCATTGTGACTTTTGTATTAAATTCGGATGCAATTTCTGTGAGTCATCGTCAATAGGAAGGTTCAAGGGATACAGTAAACCTGAAGTGAAGCATCGGAATCTAAAACCGGTCTCACAGGAGAGGCTCAAATTGTAGAAAGTTAGAGTGTCAGTCATCTTGTACTTAAGTCTTCACTGTGCCTTTTGTTATAAATTCGGATGCAATTTTTGTGTTTCGTCGTCGATAAGAAGGTCCAAGGGATACAGTAAACCTGAAGTGAAGCATCGGAATCTAAAACTTGACTCACAGAAGAGGTTCATATCATAGAAAGTTATAGAGTCAGTGCTCTTGTACTTAAGTCGGCATTGTGCCTTTTGTATTAAAGTCAGATGCAATTTCTGTGTTTCATCGTCAATAAGAAGGTCCGAGGGATACAGTAAACCTGAAGTGAAGCATCGGAATGTAAAACTTGACTCACAGGAGAGGTTCATATCATAGAAAGTTATAGTGTCAGTGCTCTTGTACTTAAGTCGGCATTGTGCCTTTTGTATTAAATTCAGATGCAATTTCTGTGTTTCATCGTCAATGAGAAGGTGCAAGGGACACAGTAAACCTGAAGTGAAGCATCGGAATCTAAAACTTGACTCACAGGAAAGGTTCTAATCATAGAAAGTTAGAGTGTCAGTCATCTTGTACTTAAGTCGGCATTGTGCCTTTTGTATTAAATTCGGATGCAATATCTGCGTTTCATCGTCAATAAGAAGGTCCAAGGGATACAGTAAACCTGAAGGGTAGCATCGGAATCTAAAACTGGACTCACAGGAGAGATTCAAATCATAGAATGTTAGAGTGTCAGTCATCTTGTACTTAAGTCGGCATTGTGCCTTTTGTATTAAATTCGGATGCAATTTCTGTGTTTCGTCGTCGATAAGAAGGTCCAAGGGATACAGTAAACCTGAAGTGAAGCATCGGAATCTAAAACTTGACTCACAGAAGAGGTTCATATCATAGAAAGTTATAGAGTCAGTGCTCTTGTACGTAAGTCGGCATTGTGCCTTTTGTATTATAGTCAGATGCAATTTCTGTGTTTCATCGTCAATAAGAAGGTCCAAGGGATACAGTAAACCTGAAGTGAAGCATCGGAATCTGAAACCGGTCTCACAGAAGAGGTTCAAATCATAGAAAGTTAGAGTGTCAGTCATCTTATACTTAAGTCGGATTTTACCCTTTGTATTAAATTCAGATGCAATTTCTGTGTTTCATCGTCAATAAGAAGGTGCAAGGGACACAGTAAACCTGAAGTGAAGCATCGGAATCTAAAACTTGACTCACAGGAAAGGTTCTAATCACAGAAAGTTAGAGTGTCAGTCATCTTGTACTTAAGTCGGCATTGTGCCTTTTGTATTAAATTCGGATGCAATATCTGCGTTTCATCGTCAATAAGAAGGTCCAAGGGATACAGTAAACCTGAAGGGTAGCATCGGAATCTAAAACTGGACTCACAGGAGAGATTCAAATCATAGAAAGTTAGAGTGTCAGTCATCTTGTACTTAAGTCGGCATTGTGCCTTCTGTATTAAATTCCGATGCAATTTCTGTGTTTCATCGTCAATAAGAAGGTCCAAGGGATACAGTGAACCTGAAGTGAAGCATCGGAATCTAAAACTAGATTCACAGGAGAGGTTCGTACCATAGAAAGTTATAGTGTCGGTGCTCTTGTCCTTAAATCGGCATTGTGCCTTTAGTATTAAATTCGGATGCAATTTCTGTGTTTCATCGTCAATAAGAAGGTCCAAGGTATACAGTAAACCTGAAGTGAAGCATCGGAATCTAAAACTGGACTCACAGTAGAGGTTGAAATCATAGAAAGTTCGAGTGTCAGTCATCTTGTACTTAAGTCGGCATTGTGCCTTTTGCTTTAAATTCGGATGCAATTTCTGTGTTTCATCGTCAATAAGAAGGTCCGAGGGATACAGTAAACCCGAAGTGAAGCATCTGAATCTAAAACTTGACTCACAGTAGAGGTTCATATCATAGAAAGTTATAGTGTCAGTGCTCTTGTACTTAAGTCGGCATTGTGCCTTTTATATTGAATTCGGATGCAATTTCTGTGTTTCATCGTCAATAAGAAGGTCCAAGGGATACAGTAAACCTGAAGTGAAGCATCGGAATCTAAAACTTTACTCACAGGAGAGGTTCAATTCATAGAACGTTAGAGTGTCGGTCCTCTTGTACCTAAGTCGGCATTGTTCCTTTTGTATTAAATTCGGATGCAATTTCTGTGTTTCATCGTCAATAAGAAGGTCCAAGGGATACAGTAAACCTGAAGTGAAGCATCGGAATCTAATACTGAACTCACAGGAGAGGTTCAAATCATAGAAAGCTATAGTGTCAGTGCTCTTGTAGTTAAGTCGGCATTGTGCCTTTTGTACTAAATTCGGATGCAATTTCTGTGTTTCATCGTCAATAAGAAGGTCCAAGGGATACAGTAAACCTGAAGTGAAGCATCGGAATCTAGAACTGGACTCACAGGAGAGGTTCATATCATAGAAAGTTAGAGTGTGAGTCCTCTTTTACTTAAGTGGGCATTGTTCCTTTTGTATTAAATTCGGATGCAATTTCTGTGCTTCATCGTCAATAAGAAGGTCCAAGGAATACAGTAAACCTGAAGTGAAGCCCGGAATCTAAAACTTGACTCACAGGAGAGGTTGAATTCATAGAACGTCAGAGTGTCGGTCCTCTTGTACCTAAGTCGGCATTGTTTCTATTGTATTAAATTAGGATGTAATTTCTGAGTTTCATCGTCAATAAGAAGGTCCAAGGGATACAGTAAACCTGAAGTGAAGCATCGGAATCTAAAACTGGACTCACAGGAGAGGTTCAAATCATAGAAAGTTAGAGCGTCAGTCCTCTTGTACTTAAGTTGGCATTGTTCCTTTTGTATTAAATTCGGATGCAATTTCTGTGTTTCATCGTCAATAAGAAGGTCCAAGGGATACAGTAAATCTGAAGTGAAGCATCGGAATCTAAAACTTGACTCACTGGAGACGTTCATATCATAGAAAGTTATAGTGTCAGTGCTATTGTACTTAAGTCGGCAATGTGACTTTTGTATTAAAGTCGGATGCAATTTCTGTGTTTCATCGTCAATAAGAAGGTCCAAGAGATACAGTAAACCTGAAGTGAAGCATCGGAATCTAAAACTTGACTCACAGGAGAGGTTCATATCATAGAAAGTTATAGTGTCAGTGCTCTTGTACTTAAGTCGGCATTGTGACTTTTGTATTAAATTCGGATGCAATTTCAGTGTTTCATCGTCAATAAGAAGGTCCAAGGTATACAGTAAACCTGAAGTGAAGCATCGGGATCTAAAACTGGACTCACAGGAGAGGTTTAAGTCATAGAAAGTTAGAGTGACAGTAATCTTTTACTTAAGTGGGCATTGTTCCGTTTGTATTAAATTCGGATGCAATTTCTGTGCCTCATCGTCAATAAGAAGGTCCAAGGGGTACAGTAAACCTGAAGTGAAGCATCGGAATCTAAAACTTGACTCACAGGAGAGGTTCATACCATAGAAAATTATACTGTCAGTCATCTTGTACTTATGTCGACATTGTGCCTTTTGTATTAGATTCGGATGCAATTTCTGTGTTTCATCGTCAATACGAAGGTCCAAGGATACAGTAAACCTGAAGTGAAGCATCAGAATCTAAAACTTGACTCTCAGGACAGGTTCATATCATAGAATGATATAGTGTCAGTGGTCTTGTGCTTAAGTCGGCATTGTGACTTTTGTATTAAATTCGAATGCAATTTCTGTGTTTCATCGTCAATAAGAAGGTCCAAGGGATACAGTAAACCTGAAGTGAAGCATCGGAATCTAAAACTGGACTCACAGGAGAGGTTCAAATCATAGAAAGTTATGGTGTCAGTGCTCTTGTACTTAAGTCGGCATTGTGCCTTTTGTATTAAATTCGGATGCAATATCTGTGTTTCTTCGTCAATAAGAATGTCCAAGAGATACAGTAAACCTGAAGTGAAGCATCGGAATCTAAAACTTGACTCACAGGAGAGGTTAAAAACATAGATAGATAGAGTGTCAGACCTCTTGTACTTAAGTCGGCATTTTTCGTTTTGTATTAAATTCGGGCGCAATTAATGTGTTTCATCGTCAATAAGAAGGTCCAAGGGATACAGTAAATCTTAAGTGAAGCATCGGAATCTGAAACTGGACTCACAGGAGAGGTTCAAATCATAGAAAGTTAGAGTGTCTGTCATCTGGTACTTAAGTCGGCATTGTGCCTTTTGTATTAAATTCGGATGCAATTTCTGTGTTTCATCGTCAATAAGAAGGTCCAAGGATTATAGTAAACCTGAAGTGAAGCATCGGAATCTAAAACTGGACTCTCATTAAAGGTTCATATCATAGAATGTTAGAGTGTCAGTCTCTTGTACTTAAGTCGGCATTGTTCCTTTTGTATTAAATTCGGATGCAATTTCTGTGTTTCATCGTCAGTAAGAAGGTCCAAGGAATACAGTAAACCTGAAGTGAAGCATCGGAATCTAAAACTGGACTCACAGGAGATGTTTAAATCATAGATAGTTTGAGTGTCAGACATCCTGTACTTATGTCGGCATTGTGCCTTTTGTATTAAATTCGGATGCAATTTCTGTGTTCCGTCGTCAATAAGAAGGTCAAAGGGATACAGTAAACCTGAAGTGAAGCATCGGAATCTAAAACTAGACTCACAGTAGTGGTTCATATCATAGAATGTTAGAGTGTCAGTCCTCTCGTACTTATGTCGGCATTGTTCCTTTTGTATTAAATTCGGATGCAATTTTTGTGTTTCATCGTCAATAAGAAGGTCCAAGGGATACAGTAAACCTGATGTGAAGCATCGGAATCTAAAACTAGACTCACAGGAGAGGTTCAAATCATAGAAAGTTCGAGTGTCAGTTATCTTGTACTTAAGTCGGCATTGTGCCTTTTGTATTAAATTCGAATGCAATTTCTGTGTTTCATCGTCAATAAGAAGGTCCAAGTTATACAGTAAACCTGAAGTGTAGCATCGGAAATAAAACTTGACTCACAGGAGAGGTTCATATCATTGAAAGTTATAGTGTCAGTCCTCTTGTACTTAAGTCGGCATTGTTCCTTTTGTAATAAATTCGGATGCAATTTCTGTGTTTCATCGTCAATAAGAAGGTCCAAGGGATACAGTAAACCTGAAGTGAAGTATCGGAATCTAAAACTGGTCTCACAGGAGAGGTTCAAATCATAGAATGTTAGAGTGTCAGTCTTCTTGTACATAAGTCGGCATTGTGCCTTTTGTATTAAATTCGGATGCAATTTCTGTGTTTCATCGTCAATAAGAAGGTCCAAGGGATACAGTACACCTGAAGTGAAGCATTGGAATCCAAAACTTGACTTACAGGAGAGGTTAAAGTCATAAAAAGTTAGATTGTCAGTCCACTTGTACGTAAGTCGGCATTGTTCCTTTTGTATGAAATTCGGATGCAATTTCTGTGTTTCATCGTCAATAAGAAGGTCCAAGTTATACAGTAAACCTGAAGTGAAGCATCGGAATCTAAAACTGGACTCACAGGAGAGGTTCAAATCATAGTAAGTTAGAGTGTCAGTCATCTTGTACTTAAGTCGGCTTTGAGCCTTTTGTATTAAATTCGGATGCAATTTCTGTGTTTCATCGTCAATAAGAAGGTCCAAGGGATACAGCAAACATGAAGTGAAGCATCGGAATCTAAAACTGGACTCACAGGAGAGGCTCAAATTGTAGGAAGTTAGAGTGTCAGTCATCTTGTAGTTAAGTCTTCACTGTGCCTTTTGTATTAAATTCGGATGCAATATCTGTGTTTCATTGTCAATAAGAAGGTCCAAGGGATACAGTAAACCTGAAGTGAAGCATCGGAATCTATAACTTGACTCAGAGGAGAGGTTCATATCATAGAAAGTTATAGTGTCAGTGCTCTTGTACTTAAGTCGGCATTGTTCCTTTTGTATTAAATTCGGATGCAATTTCTGTAATTCATCGTCAATAAGAAGGTCCAAGGTACACAGTAAACCTGAAGTGAAGCATCGGAATCTAAAACTGGACTCACAGGAGAGGTTCAAATCATAGTAGGTTAGAGCGTCAGTCCTCTTGTACTTAAGTTGGCATTGTTCCTTTTGTATTAAATTCGGATGCAATTTCTGTGTTTCATCGTCAATAAGAAGGTCCAAGGGATACAGTAAATCTGAAGTGAAGCATCGGAATCTAAAACTTGACTCACAGGAGACGTTCATATCATAGAAAGTTATAGTGTCAGTGCTATTGTACTTAAGTCGGCAATGTGACTTTTGTATTAAAGTCGGATGCAATTTCTGTGTTTCATCGTCAATAAGAAGGTCCAAGAGATACAGTAAACCTGAAGTGAAGCATCGGAATCTAAAACTTGACTCACAGGAGAGGTTCATATCATAGAAAGTTATAGTGTCAGTGCTCTTGTACTTAAGTCGGCATTGTGATTTTGGATTAAATTCGGATGCAATTTCAGTGTTTCATCGTCAATAAGAAGGTCCAAGGTATACAGTAAACCTGAAGTGAAGCATCGGGATCTAAAACTGGACTCACAGGAGAGGCTCAAGTCATAGAAAGTTTGAGTGACAGTCCTCTTTTACTTAAGTGGGCATTGTTCCGTTTGTATTAAATTCGGATGCAATTTCTGTGCTTCATCGTCAATAAGAAGGTCCAAGGGGTACAGTAAACCTGAAGTGAAGCATCGGAATCTAAAACTGGACTCACAGGAGAGGTTCAAATCATACAAAGTTAGAGTGTCAGTCATCTTATACTTAAGTCGGCATTATACCCTTTGTATTAAATTCAGATGCAATTTCGGTGTTTCATCGTCAATAAGAGAGTCCAAGGGATACAGTAAACCTGAAGTGAAGCATCGGAATGTAAAACTGACTCACAGGAGAGGTTCATATCATAGAAAGTTATAGTGTCAGTCCTCTTGTATCTAAGTCGGCATTCTTCCTTTTGTATTAAATTCGGATGCAATTTCTGTGTTTCATTGTCAATAAGAAGTTCCAAGGTATACAGTAAACCTGAAGTGAAGCATCGGAATCTAAAACTGGACTCACAGGAGAGATTCAAATCATAGAAAGTTAGAGTGTCAGTCATCTTGTACTTAAGTCGGCATTGTGCCTTTTGTATTAAATTCCGATGCAATTTCTGTGTTTCATTGTCAATAAGAAGGTCCAAGGGATACAGTTAACCCAAAGTGAAGCATCTGAATCTAAAACTTGACTCACAGGAGAGGTTCATATCATAGAAAGTTATAGTGTCAGTGCTCTTGTACTTAAGTCGGCATTGTGCCTTTTGTATTGAATTCGGATGCAATTTCTGTGTTTCATCGTCAATAAGAAGGTCCAAGGTATTCGGTAAACCTGAAGTGAAGCATCGGAATCTAAAACTGGACTCTCATGAGAGGCTCAAGTCATAGAAAGTTTGAGTGTCAGTCATCTTGTACTTATGTCGGCATTGTGACTTTTGTATTAAATTCGGATGCAATTTCTGTGTGTCATCGTCAATAGGAAGGTTCAAGGGATACAGTAAACCTGAAGTGAAGCATCGGAATCTAAAACCGGTCTCACAGGAGAGGCTCAAATTGTAGAAAGTTAGAGTGTCAGTCATCTTGTACTTAAGTCATCACTGTGCCTTTTGTATTAAATTCGGATGCAATTTCTGTGTTTCGTCGTCGATAAGAAGGTCCAAGGGATACAGTAAACCTGAAGTGAAGCATCGGAATCTAAAACTTGACTCACAGAAGAGGTTCATATCATAGAAAGTTATAGAGTCAGTGCTCTTGTACTTAAGTCGGCATTGTGCCTTTTGTATTAAAGTCAGATGCAATTTCTGTGTTTCATCGTCAATAAGAAGGTCCAAGGGATACAGTAAACCTGAAGTGAAGCATCGGAATGTAAAACTTGACTCACAGGAGAGGTTCATATCATAGAAAGTTATAGTGTCAGTGCTCTTGTACTTAAGTCGGCATTGTGCCTTTTGTATTAAATTCAGATGCAATTTCTGTGTTTCATCGTCAATAAGAAGGTGCAAGGGACACAGTAAACCTGAAGTGAAGCATCGGAATCTAAAACTTGACTCACAGGAAAGGTTCTAATCATAGAAAGTTAGAGTGTCAGTCATCTTGTACTTAAGTCGGCATTGTGCCTTTTGTATTAAATTCGGATGCAATATCTGCGTTTCATCGTCAATAAGAAGGTCCAAGGGATACAGTAAACCTGAAGGGTAGCATCGGAATCTAAAACTGGACTCACAGGAGAGATTCAAATCATAGAATATTAGAGTGTCAGTCATCTTGTACTTAAGTCGGCATTGTGCCTTTTGTATTAAATTCGGATGCAATTTCTGTGTTTCGTCGTCGATAAGAAGGTCAAAGGGAAACAGTAAACCTGAAGTGAAGCATCGGAATCTAAAACTTGACTCACAGAAGAGGTTCATATCATAGAAAGTTATAGAGTCAGTGCTTCTGTACTTAAGTCGGCATTGTGCCTTTTGTATTATAGTCAGATGCAATTTCTGTGTTTCATCGTCAATAAGAAGGTCCAAGGTACACAGTAAACCTGAAGTGAAGCATCGGAATCTAAAACTGGACTCACAGGAGAGGTTCAAATCATAGTAAGTTAGAGCGTCAGTCCTCTTGTACTTAAGTTGGCATTGTTCCTTTTGTATTAAATTCGGATGCAATTTCTGTGTTTCATCGTCAATAAGAAGGTCCAAGGGATACAGTAAATCTGAAGTGAAGCTCGGAATCTAAAACTTGACTCACAGGAGACGTTCATATCATAGAAAGTTATAGTGTCAGTGCTATTGTACTTAAGTCGGCAGTGTGACTTTTGTATTAAAGTCGGATGCAATTTCTGTGTTTCATCGTCAATAAGAAGGTCCAAGAGATACAGTAAACCCGAAGGGTAGCATCGGAATCTAAAACTTGACTCACAGGAGAGGTTCATATCATAGAAAGTTATAGTGTCAGTGCTCTTGTACTTAAGTCGGCATTGTGATTTTGGATTAAATTCGGATGCAATTTCAGTGTTTCATCGTCAATAAGAAGGTCCAAGGTATACAGTAAACCTGAAGTGAAGCATCGGGATCTAAAACTGGACTCACAGGAGAGGCTCAAGTCATAGAAAGTTTGAGTGACAGTCCTCTTTTACTTAAGTGGGCATTGTTCCGTTTGTATTAAATTCGGATGCAATTTCTGTGCTTCATCGTCAATAAGAAGGTCCAAGGGGTACAGTAAACCTGAAGTGAAGCATCGGAATCTAAAACTGGACTCACAGGAGAGGTTCAAATCATA
This sequence comes from Schistocerca americana, assembly GCF_021461395.2. Taxonomy (NCBI): domain Eukaryota; kingdom Metazoa; phylum Arthropoda; class Insecta; order Orthoptera; family Acrididae; genus Schistocerca; species Schistocerca americana. Next base: position 2,253,502 of record NC_060128.1, read on the forward strand.
CAAAGTTAGAGTGTCAGTCATCTTATACTTAAGTCGGCATTATACCCTTTGTATTAAATTCAGATGCAATTTCGGTGTTTCATCGTCAATAAGAAGGTCCAAGGGATACAGTAAACCTGAAGTGAAGCATCGGAATGTAAAACTGACTCACAGGAGAGGTTCATATCATAGAAAGTTATAGTGTCAGTCCTCTTGTACCTAAGTCGGCATTCTTCCTTTTGTATTAAATTCGGATGCAATTTCTGTGTTTCATTGTCAATAAGAAGTTCCAAGGTATACAGTAAACCTGAAGTGAAGCATCGGAATCTAAAACTGGACTCACAGGAGAGATTCAAATCATAGAAAGTTAGAGTGTCAGTCATCTTGTACTTAAGTCGGCATTGTGCCTTTTGTATTAAATTCCGATGCAATTTCTGTGTTTCATTGTCAATAAGAAGGTCCAAGGGATACAGTTAACCCAAAGTGAAGCATCTGAATCTAAAACTTGACTCACAGGAGAGGTTCATATCATAGAAAGTTATAGTGTCAGTGCTCTTGTACTTAAGTCGGCATTGTGCCTTTTGTATTGAATTCGAATGCAATTTCTGTGTTTCATCGTCAATAAGAAGGTCCAAGGTATTCGGTAAACCTGAAGTGAAGCATCGGAATCTAAAACTGGACTCTCATGAGAGGCTCAAGTCATAGAAAGTTTGAGTGTCAGTCATCTTGTACTTATGTCGGCATTGTGACTTTTGTATTAAATTCGGATGCAATTTCTGTGTGTCATCGTCAATAGGAAGATTCAAGGGATACAGTAAACCTGAAGTGAAGCATCGGAATCTAAAACCGGTCTCACAGGAGAGGCTCAAATTGTAGAAAGTTAGAGTGTCAGTCATCTTGTACTTAAGTCATCACTGTGCCTTTTGTATTAAATTCGGATGCAATTTCTGTGTTTCGTCGTCGATAAGAAGGTCCAAGGGATACAGTAAACCTGAAGTGAAGCATCGGAATCTAAAACTTGACTCACAGAAGAGGTTCATATCATAGAAAGTTATAGAGTCAGTGCTCTTGTACTTAAGTCGGCATTGTGCCTTTTGTATTAAAGTCAGATGCAATTTCTGTGTTTCATCGTCAATAAGAAGGTCCAAGGGATACAGTAAACCTGAAGTGAAGCATCGGAATGTAAAACTTGACTCACAGGAGAGGTTCATATCATAGAAAGTTATAGTGTCAGTGCTCTTGTACTTAAGTCGGCATTGTGCCTTTTGTATTAAATTCAGATGCAATTTCTGTGTTTCATCGTCAATAAGAAGGTGCAAGGGACACAGTAAACCTGAAGTGAAGCATCGGAATCTAAAACTTGACTCACAGGAAAGGTTCTAATCATAGAAAGTTAGAGTGTCAGTCATCTTGTACTTAAGTCGGCATTGTGCCTTTTGTATTAAATTCGGATGCAATATCTGCGTTTCATCGTCAATAAGAAGGTCCAAGGGATACAGTAAACCTGAAGGGTAGCATCGGAATCTAAAACTGGACTCACAGGAGAGATTCAAATCATAGAATGTTAGAGTGTCAGTCATCTTGTACTTAAGTCGGCATTGTGCCTTTTGTATTAAATTCAAATGCAATTTCTGTGTTTCGTCGTCGATAAGAAGGTCCAAGGGAAACAGTAAACCTGAAGTGAAGCATCGGAATCTAAAACTTGACTCACAGAAGAGGTTCATATCATAGAAAGTTATAGAGTCAGTGCTTCTGTACTTAAGTCGGCATTGTGCCTTTTGTATTATAGTCAGATGCAATTTCTGTGTTTCATCGTCAATAAGAAGGTCCAAGGGATACAGTAAACCTGAAGTGAAGCATCGGAATCTAAAACCGGTGTCACAGGAGAGGTTCAAATCATAGAAAGTTAGAGTGTCAGTCATCTTATACTTAAGTCGGATTATACCCTTTGTATTAAATTCAGATGCAATTTCTGTGTTTCATCGTCAATAAGAAGGTGCAAGGGACACAGTAAACCTGAAGTGAAGCATCGGAATCTAAAACTTGACTCACAGGAAAGGTTCTGATCATAGAAAGTTAGAGTGTCAGTCATCTTGTACTTAAGTCGGCATTGTGCCTTTTGTATTAAATTCGGATGCAATATCTGCGTTTCATCGTCAATAAGAAGGTCCAAGGGATACAGTAAACCTGAAGGGTAGCATCGGAATCTAAAACTGGACTCACAGGAGAGATTCAAATCATAGAAAGTTAGAGTGTCAGTCATCTTGTACTTAAGTCGGCATTGTGCCTTCTGTATTAAATTCCGATGCAATTTCTGTGTTTCATCGTCAATAAGAAGGTCCAAGGGATACAGTAAACCTGAAGTGAAGCACCGGAATCTAAAACTTGATTCACAGGAGAGGTTCGTACCATAGAAAAATTTATAGTGTCGGTGCTCTTGTCCTTAAGTCGGAATTGTGCCTTTAGTATTAAATTCGGATGCAATTTCTGCGTTTCATCGTCAATAAGAAGGTCCAAGGTATACAGTAAACCTGAAGTGAAGCATCGGAATCTAAAACTGGACTCACAGTAGAGGTTGAAATCATAGAAAGTTCGAGTGTCAGTCATCTTGTACTTAAGTCGGCATTGTGCCTTTTGCTTTAAATTCGGATGCAATTTCTGTGTTTCATCGTCAATATGAAGGTCCAAGGGATACAGTAAACCCGAAGTGAAGCATCTGAATCTAAAACTTGACTCACAGTAGAGGTTCATATCATAGAAAGTTATAGTGTCAGTGCTCTTGTACTTAAGTCGGCATTGTGCCTTTTATATTGAATTCGGATGCAATTTCTGTGTTTCATCGTCAATAAGAAGGTCCAAGGGATACAGTAAACCAGAAGTGAAGCATCGGAATCTAAAACTTTACTCACAGGAGAGGTTCAATTCATAGAACGTTAGAGTGTCGGTCCTCTTGTACCTAAGTCGGCATTGTTCCTTTTGTATTAAATTCGGATGCAATTTCTGTGTTTCATCGTCAATAAGAAGGTCCAAGGGATACAGTAAACCTGAAGTGAAGCATCGGAATCTAATACTGAACTCACAGGAGAGGTTCAAATCATAGAAAGCTATAGTGTCAGTGCTCTTGTAGTTAAGTCGGCATTGTGCCTTTTGTACTAAATTCGGATGCAATTTCTGTGTTTCATCGTCAATAAGAAGGTCCAAGGGATACAGTAAACCTGAAGTGAAGCATCGGAATCTAGAACTGGACTCACAGGAGAGGTTCATATCATAGAAAGTTTGAGTGTCAGTCCTCATTCACTTAAGTCGGCATTGTTCCTTTTGTATTAAATTCGGATGCAATTTCTGTGCCTCATCGTCAATAAGAAGGTCCAAGGGAAACAGTAAACCTGAAGTGAAGCATCGGAATCTAAAACTGGACTCCCAGGAGAGGTTCAAATCATAGAAAGTTAGAGTGTCAGTCATCTTATACTTAAGTCGGCATTATACCCTTTGTATTAAATTCAGATGCAATTTCTGTGTCTCATCGTCAATAAGAAGGTCCAAGGGATACAGTAAACCTGAAGTGAGGCATCGGAATCTAAAACTGACTCACAGGAGAGGTTCAGATCATAGAAAGTTATAGTGTCAGTCCTCTTCTACCTAAGTCGGCATTTTTCCTATTGTATTAAATTCGGATGTAATTTCTGTGTTTCATCGTCAATAAGAAGGTCCAAGGGATACAGTAAACCTGAAGTGAAGCATCGGAATGTAAAACTGGAATCACAGGAGAGGTTCAAATCATAGAAAGTTAGAGTGTCAGTCATCTTGTACTTAAGTCGGCATTATGCCCTTTGTATTAAATTCGGATGTAATTTCTGTGTTTCATCGTCAATAAGAAGGTTCAAGGGATACAGTAAACCTGAAGTGAAGCATCAGAATCTAAAACAGGACTCACAGGAGAGGTTCATATCATAGAAAGTTAGAGTGTCAGTCCTCTTTTACTTAAGTGGGCATTGTGCCTTTTGTATTAAATTCGGATGCAATTTCTGTGCTTCATCGTCAATAAGAAGGTCCAAGGAATACAGTAAACCTGAAGTGAAGCCCGGAATCTAAAACTTGACTCACAGGAGAGGTTGAATTCATAGAACGTTAGAGTGTCGGTCCTCTTGTACCTAAGTCGGCATTGTTTCTATTGTATTAAATTCGGATGTAATTTCTGAGTTTCATCGTCAATAAGAAGGTCCAAGGGATACAGTAAACCTGAAGTGAAGCATCGGAATCTAAAACTGGACTCACAGGAGAGGTTCAAATCATAGAAAGTTAGAGCGTCAGTCCTCTTGTACTTAAGTTGGCATTGTTCCTTTTGTATTAAATTCGGATGCAATTTCTGTGTTTCATCGTCAATAAGAAGGTCCAAGGGATACAGTAAATCTGAAGTGAAGCATCGGAATCTAAAACTTGACTCACAGGAGACGTTCATATCATAGAAAGTTATAGTGTCAGTGCTATTGTACTTAAGTCGGCAATGTGACTTTTGTATTAAATTCGGATGCAATTTCTGTAATTCATCGTCAATAAGAAGGTCCAAGGTACACAGTAAACCTGAAGTGAAGCATCGGAATCTAAAACTGGACTCACAGGAGAGGTTCAAATCATAGAAAGTTAGAGCGTCAGTCCTCTTGTACTTAAGTTGGCATTGTTCCTTTTGTATTAAATTCGGATGCAATTTCTGTGTTTCATCGTCAATAAGAAGGTCCAAGGGATACAGTAAATCTGAAGTGAAGCATCGGAATCTAAAACTTGACTCACAGGAGACGTTCATATCATAGAAAGTTATAGTGTCAGTGCTATTGTACTTAAGTCGGCAATGTGACTTTTGTATTAAAGTCGGATGCAATTTCTGTGTTTCATCGTCAATAAGAAGGTCCAAGAGATAGAGTAAACCTGAAGTGAAGCATCGGAATCTAAAACTTGACTCACAGGAGAGGTTCATATCATAGAAAGTTATAGTGTCAGTGCTCTTGTACTTAAGTCGGCATTGTGACTTTTGTATTAAATTCGGATGCAATTTCAGTGTTTCATCGTCAATAAGAAGGTCCAAGGTATACAGTAAACCTGAAGTGAAGCATCGGGATCTAAAACTGGACTCACAGGAGAGGCTCAAGTCATAGAAAGTTAGAGTGACAGTCCTCTTTTACTTAAGTGGGCATTGTTCCGTTTGTATTAAATTCGGATGCAATTTCTGTGCTTCATCGTCAATAAGAAGGTCCAAGGGGTACAGTAAACCTGAAGTGAAGCATCGGAATCTAAAACTGGACTCACAGGAGAGGTTCAAATCATACAAAGTTAGAGTGTCAGTCATCTTATACTTAAGTCGGCATTATACCCTTTGTATTAAATTCAGATGCAATTTCGGTGTTTCATCGTCAATAAGAAGGTCCAAGGGATACAGTAAACGTGAAGTGAAGCATCGGAATGTAAAACTGACTCACAGGAGAGGTTCATATCATAGAAAGTTATAGTGTCAGTCCTCTTGTACCTAAGTCGGCATTCTTCCTTTTGTATTAAATTCGGATGCAATTTCTGTGTTTCATTGTCAATAAGAAGTTCCAAGGTATACAGTAAACCTGAAGTGAAGCATCGGAATCTAAAACTGGACTCACAGGAGAGGTTCATATCATAGAAAGTTATAGTGTCAGTGCTCTTGTACTTAAGTCGGCATTGTGACTTTTGTATTAAATTCGGATGCAATTTCAGTGTTTCATCGTCAATAAGAAGGTCCATGGTATACAGTAAACCTGAAGTGAAGCATCGGGATCTAAAACTGGACCCACAGGAGAGGCTCAAGTCATAGAAAGTTAGAGTGTCAGTCATCTTTTCCATAAGTCGGCATTGTGCCTTTTGTATTAAATTCGGATGCAATTTCTGTGTTTCATCGTCAATAAGAAGGTCCAAGGGATACAGTAAACCTGAAGTGAAGCATCGGAATCTAAAACTGGACTCTCATGAGAGGCTCAAGTCATAGAAAATTTGAATGTCAGTCATCTTGTACTTATGTCGGCATTGTGACTTTTGTATTAAATTCGGATGCAATTTCTGTGTGTCATCGTCAATAGGAAGGTTCAAGGGATACAGTAAACCTGAAGTGAAGCATCGGAATCTAAAACCGGTCTCACAGGAGAGGCTCAAATTGTAGAAAGTTAGAGTGTCAGTCATCTTGTACTTAAGTCTTCACTGTGCCTTTTGTATTAAATTCGGATGCAATTTCTGTGTTTCGTCGTCGATAAGAAGGTCCAAGGGATACAGTAAACCTGAAGTGAAGCATCGGAATCTAAAACTTGACTCACAGAAGAGGTTCATATCATAGAAAGTTATAGAGTCAGTGCTCTTGTACTTAAGTCGCCATTGTGCCTTTTGTATTAAAGTCAGATGCAATTTCTGTGTTTCATCGTCAATAAGAAGGTCCAAGGGATACAGTAAACCTGAAGTGAAGCATCGGAATGTAAAACTTGACTCACAGGAGAGGTTCATATCATAGAAAGTTATAGTGTCAGTGCTCTTGTACTTAAGTCGGCATTGTGCCTTTTGTATTAAATTCAGATGCAATTTCTGTGTTTCATCGTCAATAAGAAGGTGCAAGGGACACGGTAAACCTGAAGTGAAGCATCGGAATCTAAAACTTGACTCACAGGAAAGGTTCTAATCATAGAAAGTTAGAGTGTCAGTCATCTTGTACTTAAGTCGGCATTGTGCCTTTTGTATTAAATTCGGATGCAATATCTGCGTTTCATCGTCAATAAGAAGGTCCAAGGGATACAGTAAACCTGAAGGGTAGCATCGGAATCTAAAACTGGACTCACAGGAGAGATTCAAATCATAGAAAGTTAGAGTGTCAGTCATCTTGTACTTAAGTCGGCATTGTGCCTTCTGTATTAAATTCCGATGCAATTTCTGTGTTTCATCGTCAATAAGAAGGTCCAAGGGATACAGTAAACCTGAAGTGAAGCATCGGAATCTAATACTGAACTCACAGGAGAGGTTCAAATCATAGAAAGCTATAGTGTCAGTGCTCTTGTAGTTAAGTCGGCATTGTGCCTTTTGTACTAAATTCGGATGCAATTTCTGTGTTTCATCGTCAATAAGAAGGTCCAAGGGATACAGTAAACCTGAAGTGAAGCATCGGAATCTAGAACTGGACTCACAGGAGAGGTTCATATCATAGAAAGTTTGAGTGTCAGTCCTCATTCACTTAAGTCGGCATTGTTCCTTTAGTATTAAATTCGGATGCAATTTCTGTGCCTCATCGTCAATAAGAAGGTCCAAGGGTAACAGTAAACCTGAAGTGAAGCATCGGAATCTAAAACTGGACTCCCAGGAGAGGTTCAAATCATAGAAAGTTAGAGTGTCAGTCATCTTATACTTAAGTCGGCATTATACCCTTTGTATTAAATTCAGATGCAATTTCTGTGTCTCATCGTCAATAAGAAGGTCCAAGGGATACAGTAAACCTGAAGTGAAGCATCGGAATCTAAAACTGACTCACAGGAGAGGTTCAGATCATAGAAAGTTATAGTGTCAGTCCTCTTCTACCTAAGTCGGCATTTTTCCTATTGTATTAAATTCGGATGTAATTTCTGTGTTTCATCGTCAATAAGAAGGTCCAAGGGATACAGTAAACCTGAAGTGAAGGATCGGAATGTAAAACTGGAATCACAGGAGAGGTTCAAATCATAGAAAGTTAGAGTGTCAGTCATCTTGTACTTAAGTCGGCATTATGCACTTTGTATTAAATTCGGATGTAATTTCTGTGTTTCATCGTCAATAAGAAGGTTCAAGGGATACAGTAAACCTGAAGTGAAGCATCAGAATCTAAAACTGGACTCACAGGAGAGGTTCATATCATAGAAAGTTAGAGTGTCAGTCCTCTTTTACTTAAGTGGGCATTGTTCCTTTTGTATTAAATTCGGATGCAATTTCTGTGCTTCATCGTCAATAAGAAGGTCCAAGGAATACAGTAAACCTGAAGTGAAGCCCGGAATCTAAAACTTGACTCACAGGAGATGTTGAATTCATAGAACGTTAGAGTGTCGGTCCTCTTGTACCTAAGTCGGCATTGTTTCTATTGTATTAAATTCGGATGTAATTTCTGAGTTTCATCGTCAATAAGAAGGTCCAAGGGATAAAGTAAACCTGAAGTGAAGCATCGGAATCTAAGACTTGACTCACAGCAAAGGTTCAAATCATAGAAAGTTAGAGTGTCAGTCATCTTGTACTTAAGTCGGCATTGTGCCTTTTGTATTAAATTCGGATGCAATATCTGCGTTTCATCGTCAATAAGAAGGTCAAGGGATACAGTACACCTGCAGGGTAGCATCGGAATCTAAAACTGGACTCACTGGAGAGATTCAAATCATAGAAAGTTAGAGTGTCAGTCATCTTGTACTTAAGTCGGCATTGTGCCTACTGTATTAAATTCCGATGCAATTTCTGTGTTTCATCGTCAATAAGAAGGTCCAAGGGATACAGCAAACCTGAAGTGAAGCATCGGAATCTAAAACTTGATTCACAGGAGAGGTTCGTATCATAGAAAGTTATAGTGTCGGTGCTCTTGTCCTTAAGTCGGCATTGTGCCTTTAGTATTAAATTCGGATGCAATTTCTGTGTTTCATCGTCAATAAGAAGGTCCAAGGTATACAGTAAACCCGAAGTGAAGCATCTGAATCTAAAACTTGACTCACAGTAGAGGTTCATATCATAGAAAGTTATAGTGTCAGTGCTCTTGTACTTAAGTCGGCATTGTGCCTTTTATATTGAATTTGGATGCAATTTCTGTGTTTCATCGTCAATAAGAAGGTCCAAGGGATACAGTAAACCTGAAGTGAAGCATCGGAATCTAAAACTTGACTCACAGGAGAGGTTCAATTCATAGAACGTTAGAGTGTCGGTCCTCTTGTACCTAAGTCGGAATTGTTCCTTTTGTATTAAATTCTAATGCAATTTCTGTTTTTCATCGTCAATAAGAAGGTCCAAGAGTAACAGTAAACCTGAAGTGAAGCATCGGAATCTAAAACTGAACTCACAGGAGAGGTTCAAATCATAGAAAGCTATAGTGTCAGTGCTCTTGTAGTTAAGTCGGCATTGTGCCTTTTGTACTAAATTCGGATGCAATTTCTGTGTTTCATCGTCAATCAGAAGGTCCAAGGGATACAGTAAACCTGAAGTGAAGCATCGGAATCTACAACTGGACTCACAGGAGAGGTTCATATCATAGAAAGTTAGAGTGTCAGTCCTCTTTTACTTAAGTCGGCATTGTTCCTTTTGTATTAAATTCGGATGCAATTTCTGTGCCTCATCGTCAATAAGAAGGTCCAAGGGAGACAGGAAACCTGAAGTGAAGCATCGGAATCTAAAACTGGACTCACAGGAGAGGTTCAAATCATAGAAAGTTAGAGTGTCAGTCATCTTATACTTAAGTCGGTATTATACCCTTTGTATTAAATTCAGATGCGATTTCTGTGTCTCATCGTCAATAAGAAGGTCCAAGGAATACAATAAACCTGAAGTGAAGCATCGGAATCTAAAACTGACTCACAGGAGAGGTTCATATCATAGAAAGTTATTGTGTCAGTCCTCCTCTACCTAAATCGGCATTTTTCCAATTGTATTAAATTCGGATGTAATTTCTGTGTTTCATCGTCAATAAGAAGGTCCAAGGGATACAGTAAACCTGAAGTGAAGCATCGGAATGTAAAACTGGAATCACAGGAGAGGTTCAAATCATAGAAACTTAGAGTGTCAGTCATCTTGTACTTAACTCGGCATTATGCCCTTTGTATTAAATTCGGATGTAATTTCTGTGTTTCATCGTCAATAAGAAGGTACAAGGGATACAGTAAACCTGAAGTGAAGCATCGGAATCTAAAACTGGACTCACAGGAGAGGTTCAAATCATAGAAAGTTAGAGTGTCAGTCATCTTATACTTAAGTCGGCATTATACTCTTTGTATTAAATTCAGATGCAATTTCTGTGTCTCATCGTCAATAAGAAGGTCCAAGGAATACAATAAACCTGAAGTGAAGCATCGGAATCTAAAACTGACTCACAGGAGAGGTTCATATCATAGAAAGTTATAGTGTCAGTCCTCTTCTACCTAAGTCGGCATTTTTCCTATTGTATTAAATTCGGATGCAATTTCTGTGCTTCATCGTCAATAAGAAGGTCCAAGGAATACAGTAAACCTGAAGTGAAGCCCGGAATCTAAAACTTGACTCATAGGAGAGGTTGAATTCATAGAACGTTAGAGTATCGGTCCTCTTGTACCTAAGTCGGCATTGTTCCTATTGTATTAAATTCGGATGTAATATCTGTGTTTCATCGTCAATAAGAAGGTCCAAGGGATACAGTAAACCTGAAGTGAAGCATCGGAATCTAAAACTTGACTCACAGGAAAGGTTCAAATCACAGAACGTTAGAGTGTCGGTCCTCTTGTACCTAAGTCGGCATTGTTTTTATTGTATTAAATTCGGATGTAATTTCTGTGTTTCATCGACAATAAGAAGGTCCAAGGGATACAGTAAACCTGAAGTGAAGCATCGGAATCTAAAACTTCACTCACAGGAAAGGTTCAAATCATTGAAAGTTAGAGTGTCAGTCATCTTGTACTTAAGTCGGCATTGTGCCTTTTGTACTAAATTCGGATGCAATTTCTGTGTTTCATCGTCAATAAGAAGGTCCAAGGGATACAGTAAACCTGAAGTGAAGCATCGGAATCTAGAACTGGACTCACAGGAGTGGTTCATATCATAGAAAGTTTGAGTGTCAGTCCTCTTTTACTTAAGTCGGCGTTGTTCCTTTTGTATTAAATTCGGATGCAATTTCTGTGCCTCATCGTCAATAAGAAGGTCCAAGGGAAACAGTAAACCTGAAGTGAAGCATCGGAATCTAAAACTGGACTCACAGGAGAGGTTCAAATCATAGAAAGTTAGAGTGTCAGTCATCTTATACTTAAGTCGGCATTGTTCCTTTTGTATTAATTTCGGATGCAATTTCTGTGCCTCATCGTCAATAAGAAGGTCCAAGGGAAACAGTAAACCTGAAGTGAAGCATCGGAATCTAAAACTTGACTCACAGGAGAGGTTCGTATCATAGAAAGTTATAATATCGGTGCTCTTGTCCTTAAGTCGGCATTGTGCCTTTAGTATTAAATTCGGATGCAATTATTGTGTTTCATCGTCAATAAGAAGGTCCAAGGTATACAGTAAACCTGAAGTGAAGCATCGGAATCTAAAACTGGACTCACAGTAGAGGTTCAAATCATAGAAAGTTAGAGTGTCAGTCATCTTGTACTTAAGTCGGCATTGTGCCTTTTGTATTAAATTCGGATGCAATTTCTGTGTTTCATCGTTAATAAGAAGTTCCAAGGGATACAGTAAACCCGAAGTGAAGCTTCTGAATCTAAAACTTGACTCACTGTAGAGGTTCATATCATAGAAAGTTATAGTGTCAGTGCTCTTGTACTTAAGTCGGCATTGTGCCTTTTATATTGAATTTGGATGCAATTTCTGTGTTTCATCGTCAATAAGAAGGTCCAAGGGATACAGTAAACCTGAAGTGAAGCATAGGAATCTAAAACTTGACTCACAGGAGAGGTTCAATTCATAGAACGTTAGAGTGTCGGTCTTCTTGTACCTAAGTCGGCATTCTTCCTTTTGTATTAAATTCGGATGCAATTTCTGTGTTTCATCGTCAATAAGAAGGTCCAAGGGTAACAGTAAACCTGAAGTGAAGCATCGGAATCTAAAACTGAACTCACAGGAGAGGTTCAAATCATAGAAAGCTATAGTGTCAGTGCTCTTGTAGTTAAGTCGGCATTGTGCCTTTTGTACTAAATTCGGATGCAATTTCTGTGTTTCATCGTCAATAAGAAGGTCCAAGGGATACAGTAAACCTGAAGTGAAGCATCGGAATCTACAACTGGACTCACAGGAGAGGTTCATATCATAGAAAGTTTGAGTGTCAGTCCTCTTTTACTTAAGTCGGCGTTGTTCCTTTTGTATTAAATTCGGATGCAATTTCTGTGCCTCATCGTCAATAAGAAGGTCCAAGGGAAACAGTAAACCTGAAGTGAAGCATCGGAATCTAAAACTGGACTCACAGCAGAGGTTCAAATCATAGAAAGTTAGAGTGTCAGTCATCTTATACTTAAGTCGGCATTGTTCCTTTTGTATTAAATTCGGATGCAATTTCTGTGCCTCATCGTCAATAAGAAGGTCCAAGGGAAACAGTAAACCTGAAGTGAAGCATCGGAATCTAAAACTTGACTCACAGGAGAGGTTCGTATCATAGAAAGTTATAATATCGGTGCTCTTGTCCTTAAGTCGGCATTGTGCCTTTAGTATTAAATTCGGATGCAATTATTGTGTTTCATCGTCAATAAGAAGGTCCAAGGTATACAGTAAACCTGAAGTGAAGCATCGGAATCTAAAACTGGACTCACAGTAGAGGTTGAAATCATAGAAAGTTAGAGTGTCAGTCATCTTGTACTTAAGTCGGCATTGTGCCTTTTGTATTAAATTCGGATGCAATTTCTGTGTTTCATCGTTAATAAGAAGTTCCAAGGGATACAGTAAACCCGAAGTGAAGCTTCTGAATCTAAAACTTGACTCACTGTAGAGGTTCATATCATAGAAAGTTATAGTGTCAGTGCTCTTGTACTTAAGTCGGCATTGTGCCTTTTGTATTAAATTCGGATGCAATTTCTGTGTTTCATCGTTAATAAGAAGTTCCAAGGGATACAGTAAACCCGAAGTGAAGCTTCTGAATCTAAAACTTGACTCACTGTAGAGGTTCATATCATAGAAAGTTATAGTGTCAGTGCTCTTGTACTTAAGTCGGCATTGTGCCTTTTATATTGAATTTGGATGCAATTTCTGTGTTTCATCGTCAATAAGAAGGTCCAAGGGATACAGTAAACCTGAAGTGAAGCATAGGAATCTAAAACTTGACTCACAGGAGAGGTTCAATTCATAGAACGTTAGAGTGTCGGTCTTCTTGTACCTAAGTCGGCATTCTTCCTTTTGTATTAAATTCGGATGCAATTTCTGTGTTTCATCGTCAATAAGAAGGTCCAAGGGTAACAGTAAACCTGAAGTGAAGCATCGGAATCTAAAACTGAACTCACAGGAGAGGTTGAAATCATAGAAAGCTATAGTGTCAGTGCTCTTGTAGTTAAGTCGGCATTGTGCCTTTTGTACTAAATTCGGATGCAATTTCTGTGTTTCATCGTCAATAAGAAGGTCCAAGGGATACAGTAAACCTGAAGTGAAGCATCGGAATCTACAACTGGACTCACAGGAGAGGTTCATATCATAGAAAGTTTGAGTGTCAGTCCTCTTTTACTTAAGTCGGCATTGTTCCTTTTGTATTAAATTCGGATGCAATTTCTGTGCCTCATCGTCAATAAGAAGGTCCAAGGGAGACAGTAAACCTGAAGTGAAGCATCGGAATCTAAAACTGGACTCACAGGAGAGGTTCAAATCATAGAAAGTTAGAGTGTCAGTCATCTTATACTTAAGTCGGCATTATACCCTTTGTATTAAATTCAGATGCAATTTCTGTGTCTCATCGTCAATAAGAAGGTCCAAGGAATACAATAAACCTGAAGTGAAGCATCGGAATCTAAAACTGACTCACAGGAGAGGTTCATATCATAGAAAGTTATAGTGTCAGTCCTCTTCTACCTAAGTCGGCATTTTTCCTATTGTATTAAATTCGGATGCAATTTCTGTGCTTCATCGTCAATAAGAAGGTCCAAGGAATACAGTAAACCTGAAGTGAAGCCCGGAATCTAAAACTTGACTCATAGGAGAGGTTGAATTCATAGAACGTTAGAGTATCGGTCCTCTTGTACCTAAGTCGGCATTGTTCCTATTGTATTAAATTCGGATGTAATATCTGTGTTTCATCGTCAATAAGAAGGTCCAAGGGATACAGTAAACCTGAAGTGAAGCATCGGAATGTAAAACTTGACTCACAGGAAAGGTTCAAATCATAGAACGTTAGAGTGTCAGTCCTCTTCTACCTAAGTCGGCATTTTTCCTATTGTATTAAATTCGGATGCAATTTCTGTGCTTCATCGTCAATAAGAAGGTCCAAGGAATACAGTAAACCTGAAGTGAAGCCCGGAATCTAAAACTTGACTCATAGGAGAGGTTGAATTAATAGAACGTTAGAGTATCGGTCCTCTTGTACCTAAGTCGGCATTGTTCCTATTGTATTAAATTCGGATGTAATATCTGTGTTTCATCGTCAATAAGAAGGTCCAAGGGATACAGTAAACCTGAAGTGAAGCATCGGAATCTAAAACTTGACTCACAGGAAAGGTTCAAATCATAGAAAATTAGAGTGTCAGTCATCTTTTACTTAAGTCGGCATTGTGCCTTTTGTACTAAATTCGGATGCAATTTCTGTGTTTCATCGTCAATAAGAAGGTCCAAGGGAAACAGTAAACCTGAAGTGAAGCATCGGAATCTAGAACTGGACTCACAGGAGAGGTTCATATCATAGAAAGTTTGAGTGTCAGTCCTCTTTTACTTAAGTCGGCATTGTTCCTTTTGTATTAAATTCGGATGCAATTTCTGTGTTTCATCGTGAAAAGGTAGGTCCAAGGGATACAGTAAACCTGAAGTGATGCATCGGAATGTAAAACTGGAATCACAGGAGAGGTTCAAATCATAGAAATTTAGAGTGTCAGTCATCTTGTACTTAAGTCGGCATTGTGCCTTTTGTATTAAATTCGGATGCAATATCTGCGTTTCATCGTCAATAAGAATATCCAAGGGATACAGTAACTCTGAAGGGTAGCATCGGAATCTAAAACTGGACTCACAGGAGAGATTCAAATCATAGAAAGTTAGAGTGTCATCATCTTGTACTTAAGTCGGCATTGTGCCTTCTGTATTAAATTCCGATGGAATTTCTGTGTTTCATCGTCAATAAGAAGGTCCAACGGATACAGTAAACCTCAAGTGAAGCATCGGAATCTAAAACTTGATTCACAGGAGAGGTTCGTATCATAGAAAGTTATAGTGTCGGTGCTCTTGTCCATAAGTCGGCAATGTGCCTTTAGTATTAAATTCGGGTGTAATTTCTGTGTTTCATCGTCAATAAGAAGGTCCAAGGGATACAGTAAACCTGAAGTGAAGCATCGGAATGTAAAACTGGAATCACAGGAGAGGTTCAAATCATAGAAAGTTAGAGTGTCAGTCATCTTGTACTTAAGTCGGTATTATGCCCTTTGTATTAAATTCGGATGTAATTTCTGTGTTTCATCGTCAATAAGAAGGTTCAAGGGATACTGTAAACCTGAAGTGAAGCATCGGAATCTAAAACTGGACTCACAGGAGAGGATCATATCATAGAAAGTTAGAGTGTCAGTCCTCTTTTACTTAAGTGGGCATTGTTCCTTTTGTATTAAATTCGGATGCAATTTCTGTGCTTCATCGTCAATAAGTAGGTCCAAGGATTACAGTAAACCTGAAGTGAAGCCCGGAATCTAAAACTTGACTCACAGGAGAGGTTGAATTCATAGAACGTTAGAGTGTCGGTCCTCTTGGACCTAAGTCGGCATTGTTCCTATTGTATTAAATTCGGATGTAATTTCTGTGTTTCATCGTCAATAAGAAGGTCCAAGGGATACAGTAAACCTGAAGTGAAGCATCGGAATCTAAAACTTGACTCACAGGAAAGGTTCAAATCATAGAAAGTTAGAGTGCCAGTCATCTTGTACTTAAGTCGGCATTGTGCCTTTTGTACTGAATTCGGATGCAATTTCTGTGTTTCATCGTCAATAAGAAGGTCCAAGGGATACAGTAAACCTGAAGTGAAGCATCGGAATCTAGAACTGGACTCACAGGAGAGGTTCATATCATAGAAAGTTTGAGTGTCAGTCCTCTTTTACTTAAGTCGGCGTTGTTCCTTTTGTATTAAATTCGGATGCAATTTCTGTGCCTCATCGTCAATAAGAAGGTACAAGGGAAACAGTAAACCTCAAGTGAAGCATCGGAATCTAAAACTGGACTCACAGGAGAGGTTCAAATCATAGAAAGCTAGAGTGTCAGTCATCTTATACTTAAGTCGGCATTATACGCTTTGTATTAAATTCAGATGCAATTTCTGTGTCTCATCGTCAATAAGAAGGTCCAAGGGATACAGTAAAAATGAAGTGAAGCATCGGAATCTAAAACTGACTCACAGGAGAGGTTCATATCATAGAAAGTTATAGTGTCAGTCCTCTTCTACCTAAGTCGGCATTTTTCCTATTGTATTAAATTCGGATGTAATTTCTGTGTTTCATCGTCAATAAGAAGGTCCAAGGGATACAGTAAACCTGAAGTGAAGCATCGGAATGTAAAACTGGACTCACAGGAGAGGTTCATTTCATAGAAAGTAAGAGTGTCAGTCCTCTTTTACTTAAGTGGGCATTGTTCCTTTTGTATTAAATTCGGATGCAATTTCTGTGCTTCATCGCCAATAAGAAGGTCCAAGGAATACAGTAAACCTGAAGTGAAGCCCGGAATCTAAAACTTGACTCACAGGAGAGGTTGAATTCATAGAACGTTAGAGTGTCGGTCCTCTTGTACCTAAGTCGGCATTGTTCCTATTGTATTAAATTCGGATGTAATTTCTGTGTTTCATCGTCAATAAGAAGGTCCAAGGGATACATTAAACGTGAAGTGAAGCATCGGAATCTAAAAGTTGACTCACAGGAGAGGTTCAAATCATAGAAATTTAGAGTGTCAGTCATCTTGTACTTAAGTCGGCATTATGAACTTTGTATTAAATTCGGATGTAATTTCTGTGTTTCATCGTCAATAAGAAGGTTCAAGGGATACAGTAAACCTGAAGTGAAGCATCGGAATCTAAAACTTGACTTACAGGAAAGGTTCAAATCATAGAAAGTTAGAGTGTCAGTCATCTTGTACATAAGTCGGCATTGTGCCTTTTGTATTAAATTCGGATGCAATATCTGCGTTTCATCGTCAATAAGAAGGTCCGAGGGATACAGTAAACCTGAAGGGTAGCATCGGAATCTAAAACTGGACTCACAGGAGAGATTCAAATCATAGAAAGTTAGAGTGTCAGTCATCTTGTACTTAAGTCGGCATTGTGCCTTCTGTATTAAATTCCGATGCAATTTCTGTGTTTCATCGTCAATAAGAAGGTCCAAGGGATACAGTAAACCTGAAGTGAAGCATCGGAATCTAAAACTTGATTCACAGGAGAGGTTCGTATCATAGAAAGTTATAGTGTCGGTGCTCTTGTCCTTAAGTCGGCATTGTGCCTTTTGTATTAAATTCGGATGCAATTTCTGTGTTTCATCGTCAATAAGAAGGTCCAAGGGATACAGTAAACCCGAAGTGAAGCATCTGAATCTAAACCTTGACTCACAGTAGAGGTTCATATCATAGAAAGTTATAGTGTCAGTGCTCTTATACTTAAGTCGTCATTGTGCATTTTATATTGAATTTGGATGCAATTTCTGTGTTTCATCGTCAATAAGAAGGTCCAAGGGATACAGTAAACCTGAAGTGAAGCATCGGAATCTAAAACTTGAATCACAGGAGAGGTTGAATTCATAGAACGTTAGAGTGTCGGTCCTCTTGTACCTAAGTCAGCATTGTTGCTTTTGTATTAAATTCGGATGCAATTTCTGTGTTTCATCGTCAATAAGAAGGTCCAAGGGATACAGTAAACCTGAAGTGAAGCATCGGAATCTAAAACTGAACTCACAGGAGAGGTTCAAATCATAGAAAGCTGTAGTGTCAGTGCTCTTGTAGTTATGTCGCCATTGTGCCTTTTGTACTAAATTCGGATGCAATTTCTGTGTTTCATCGTCAATAAGAAGGTCCAAGGGATACAGTAAACCTGAAGTGAAACATCGGAATCTAGAACTGGACTCACAGGAGAGGTTCATATCATAGAAGTTTGAGTGTCAGTCCTCTTTTACTTAAGTCGGCATTGTTCATTTTGTATTAAATTCGGATGCAGTTTCTGTGCCTCATCGTCAATAAGAAGGTCCAAGGGATACAGTAAACCTGAAGTGAAGCATCGGAATCCAAAACTGGACTCACAGGAGAGGTTCAAATCATAGAAAGTTAGAGTGTCAGTCATCTTATACTTAAGTCGGCATTATACCCTTTGTATTAAATTCAGATGCAATTTCTGTGTTTCATCGTCAATAAGAAGGTCCAAGGGATACAGTAAACCTGAAGTGAAGCATCGGAATCTAAAACTGACTCACAAGAGAGGTTCATATCATAGAAAGTTATAGTGTCAGTCCTCTTCTACCTAAGTCGGCATTATTCCTATTGTATTAAATTCGGATGTAATTTCTGTGTTTCATCGTCAATAAGAAGGTCCAAGGGATACAGTAAACCTGAAGTGAAGCATCGGAATGTAAAACTGGAATCACAGGAGAGGTTCAAATCATAGAAAGTTAGAGTGTCAGTTATCTGGTACTTAAGTCGGCATTATGCCCTTTGTATTAAATTCGGATGTAATTTCTGTGTTTCATCGTCAATAAGAAGGTTCAAGGGATACAGTAAACCTGAAGTGAAGCATCGGAATCTAAAACTGGTCTCACAGGAGAGGTTCATAACATAGAAAGTTAGAGTGTCAGTCCTCTTTTACTTAAGTGGGCATTGTTCCTTTTGTATTAAATTCGGATGCAATTTCTGTGCTTCATCGTCAATAAGAAGGTCCAAGGGATACAGTAAACCTGAAGTGAAACATCGGAATCTAGAACTGGACTCACAGGAGAGGTTCATATCATAGAAAGTTTGAGTGTCAGTCCTCTTTTACTTAAGTCGGCATTGTTCCTTTTGTATTAAATTCGGATGCAGTTTCTGTGCCTCATCGTCAATAAGAAGGTCCAAGGGATACAGTAAACCTGAAGTGAAGCATCGGAATCCAAAACTGGACTCACAGGAGAGGATCAAATCATAGAAAGTTAGAGTGTCAGTCATCTTATACTTAAGTCGGCATTATACCCTTTGTATTAAATTCAGATGCAATTTCTGTGTTTCATCGTCAATAAGAAGGTCCAAGGGATACAGTAAACCTGAAGTGAAGCATCGGAATCTAAAACTGACTCACAGGAGAGATTCATATCATAGAAAGTTATAGTGTCAGTCCTTCTCTACCTAAGTCGGCATTTTTCCTATTGTATTAAATTCGGATGTAATTTCTGTGTTTCATCGTCAATAAGAAGGTCCAAGGGATACAGTAAACCTGAAGTGAGGCATCGGAATGTAAAACTGGAATCACAGGAGAGGTTCAAATCATAGAAAGTTAGAGTGTCAGTCATCTGGTACTTAAGTCGGCATTATGAACTTTGTATTAAATTCGGATGTAATTTCTGTGTTTCATCGTCAATAAGAAGGTTCAAGGGGTACAGTAAACCTGAAGTGAAGCATCGGAATCTAAAACTGGACTCACAGCAGAGGTTCATATCATAGAAAGATACAGTGTCAGTCCTCTTTTACTTAAGTGGGCATTGTTCCTTTTGTATTCAATTCGGATGCAATTTCTGTGCTTCATCGTCAATAAGAAGGTCCAAGGGATACTGTAAACCTGTAGTGAAGCATCGGAATCTAAAACTGGACTCACAGGAGAGGATCAAATCATAGAAAGTTAGAGTGTCAGTCATCTTATAGTTAAGTCGGCATTATACCCTTTGTATTAAATTCAGATGCAATTCCTGTGTTTCATCGTCAATAAGAAGGTCCAAGGGATACAGTAAACCTGAAGTGAAGCATCGGAATCTAAAACTGACTCACAGGAGAGGTTCATATCATAGAAAGTTATAGTGTTGGTCCTCTTGTACTTAAGTTGGCATTGTTCCTTTTGTATTAAATTCGGATGCAATTTCTGTGTTTCATCGTCAATACGAAGGTCCAAGGTATACAGTGAACCTGAAGTGAAGCATCGGAATCTAAAACTGGACTCACAGGAAAGGTTCAAATCATAGAATGTTAGAGTGTCAGTCATCCTGTACTTAAGTCGGCATTGTGCCTTTTGTACTAAATTCGGATGCAATTTCTGTGTTTCATCGTCAATAAGAAGATCCAAGGGATACAGTAAACCTGAAGTGAAGCATCGGAATCTAGAACTGGACTCACAGGAGAGGTTCATATCATAGAAAGTGTGAGTGTCAGTCCTCATTTACTTAAGTCATCATTGTTCCTTTTGTATTAAATTCGGATGCAATTTCTGTGTTTCATCTTGAAAAAGTAGGTCCAAGGGATACAGTAAACCTGAAGTGAAGCATCGGAATGTAAAACTGGAATCACAGGAGAGGTTCAAATCATAGGAATTTAGAGTGTCAGTCATCTTGTACTTAAGTCGGCATTATGAACTTTGTATTAAATTCGGATGTAATTTCTGTGTTTCATCGTCAATAAGAAGGTTCAAGGGATACAGTAAACCTGAAGTGAAGCATCGGAATCTAAAACTGGACTCACAGGAGAGGTTCATATCATAGAAAGTTAGAGTGTCAGTCCTCTTTTACTTAAGTGGGCATTGTTCCTTTTGTATTCAATTCGGATGCAATTTCTGTGCTTCATCGTCAATAAGAAGGTCCAAGGGATACTGTAAACCTGTAGTGAAGCATCGGAATCTAAAACTGGACTCACAGGAGAGGTTCAAATCATAGAAAGTTAGAGTGTCAGTCATCTTATAGTTAAGTCGGCATTATACCCTTTGTATTAAATTCAGAAGCAATTCCTGTGTTTCATCGTCAATAAGAATGTCCAAGGGATACAGTAAACCTGAAGAGAAGCATCGGAATCTAAAACTGACTCACAGGAGAGGTCCATATGATAGAAAGTTATAGTGTCAGTCCTCTTGTACTTAAGTCGGCATTGTTCCTTTTGTATTAAATTCGGATGCAATTTCTGTGTTTCATCGTCAATACGAAGGTCCAAGGCATACAGTGAACCTGAAGTGAAGCATCGGAATCTTAAACTGGACTCACAGGAGCGGTTCAAATCATAGAAAGTTAGAGTGTCAGTCATCTTGTACTTAAGTCGGCATTTTGCCTTTTGTATTAAATTCGGATGCAATTTCTGTTTTCATCGTCATTAAGAAGGTCCAAGGGATACAGTAAACCCGAAGTGAAGCATCTGAATCTAAAACGTGACTCACAGGAGAGGTTCATATCATAGAAAGTTATAGTGTCAGTGCTCTTGTACTTAAGTGGGCATTGTGCCTTTTATATTGAATTCGGATGCAATTTCTGTGTTTCATCGTCAATAAGAAGGTCCAAGGGATACAGTAAACCTGAAGTGAAGCATCGGAATTTAAAACTTGTCTCACAGGAGAGATTCAATTCATAGAACGTTAGAGTGTCGGTCCTCTTGTACTTAAGTCGGCATTGATCCTTTTGTATTAAATTCGGATGCAATTTCTGTGTTTCATCGTCAATAAGAAGGTCCAAGGGATACAGGAAACCTGAAGTGAAGCATCGGAATCTAAAACTGGACTCACAGGAGAGGTTCAAATCATAGAAAGTTAGAGTGTCAGTCATCTTGTACTTAAGTCGGCATTGTTCCTTTTGTATTAAATTCGGATGCAATTTCTGTGTTTCATCGTCAATAAGAAAGTCCAAGGGCACAGTAAACCTGAAGTGAAGCATCGGAATCCAAAATTTCACTCACAGGAGAGGTTCAAATCATAGAAAGTAAGAGTGTCAGTCCTCTTGTACATAAGTCGGCATTGTTCCTTTTGTATTAAATTCGGATGCAATTTCTGTGTTTCATCATCAATAAGAAGGTCCAAGGGATACAGTAAACCAGAAGTGATGCATCGGAATCTAAAACTGGACTCACAGGAGAGGTCCAAATCATAGAAAGTTAGAGTGTGATTCATCTTGTACTTAAGTCGGCATTGTGCCTTTTGTATTAAATTCGGATGCAATTTCTGTGTTTCATCGTCAATAAGAAGGTCCAAGGGATACAGTAAACCTGAAGTGAAGCATCGGAATCTAAACCTGGGCTCACAGGAGAGGCTCAAGTCATAGAAAGTTCGAGTGTCAGTCATCTTGTACTTATGTCGGTATTGTGGCTTTTGTATTAAATTCGGATGCAATTTCTGTGTTTCATCGTCAATAAGAAGGTCCAAGGGAAACAGTAAAACCTGAAGTGAAGCATCGGAATCTAAAACTGGACTCACAGGAGAGGCTCAAATCGTACAAAGTTAGAGTGTCAGTCATCTTGTACTTAAGTCGGCATTGTGCCTTTTGTATTAAATTCGGATTCAATTTCTGTGTTTCATCGTCAATAAGAAGGTCCAAGAGATACAGTAAACCTGAAGTGAAGCATCGGAATCTAGAACTGGACTCACAGGAGGGGTTCATATCATAGAAAGTTAGAGTGTCAGTCCTCCTTTACTTAAGTCGCCATTGTTCCTTTTGTATTAAATTCGGATGCAATTTCTGTGTTTCATCATCAATAAGAAGGTCCAAGGGATGCAGTAAACCAGAAGTGAAGCATCGGAAACTAAAACTGGACTCACAGGAGAGGTCCAAATCATAGAAAGTTAGAGTGTGACTCATCTTCTACTTATGTCGGCATTGTGCCTTTTGTATTAAATTCGGATGCAATTTCTGTGTTTCATCGTCAATAAGAAGGTCCTAGGGATACTGTAAACCTGTAGTGAAGCATCGGAATCTAAAACTGGACTCACAGGAGAGGTTCAAATCATAGAAATTTAGAGTGTCAGTCATCTTATAGTTAAGTCGGCATTATACCCTTTGTATTAAATTCAGATGCAATTCCTGTGTTTCATCGTCAATAAGAAGGGCCAACGGATACAGTAAACCTGAAGTGAAGCATCGGAATCTAAAACTGACTCACAGGAGAAGTTCATATCATAGAAAGTTATAGTGTCAGTCCTCTTGTACTTATGTCGGCATTGTTCCTTTTGTATTAAATTCGGATGCAATTTCTGTGTTTCATCGTTAATACGAAGTTCCAAGGAATACAGTGAACCTGAAGTGAAGCATCGGAATCTAAAACTGGACTCACAGGAGAGGTTCAAATCATAGAAAGTTAGAGTGTCAGTCATCTTGTACTTAAGTCGGCATTGTGCCTTTTGTATTAAATTCGGATGCAATTTCTGTTTTCATCGTCATTAAGAAGGTCCAAGGGATACAGTGAACTCGAAGTGAAGCATCTGAATCTAAAACGTGAATCACAGGAGAGGTTCATATCATAGAAAGTTATAGTGTCAGTGCTCTTGTACTTAAGTCGGCATTGTGCCTTTTATATTGAATTCGGATGCAATTCCTGTGTTTCATCGTCAATAAGAAGGGCCAACGGATACAGTAAACCTGAAGTGAAGCATCGGAATCTAAAACTGACTCACAGGAGAAGTTCATATCATAGAAAGTTATAGTGTCAGTCCTC
This sequence comes from Schistocerca americana, assembly GCF_021461395.2. NCBI lineage: Eukaryota > Metazoa > Arthropoda > Insecta > Orthoptera > Acrididae > Schistocerca > Schistocerca americana. The sequence continues at coordinate 2,276,926 of NC_060128.1, forward strand.
TTGTACTTATGTCGGCATTGTTCCTTTTGTATTAAATTCGGATGTAATTTCTGTGTTTCATCGTCAATAAGAAGGTCCTAGGGATACAGTAAACCTGAAGTGAAGCATCGGAATATAAAACTTGACTCACAGGAAAGGTTCAAATCATAGAAAGTTAGAGTGTCGGTCCTCTTGTACTTAAGTCGGCATTGTTCCTTTTGTATTAAATTCGGATGCAATTTCTGTGTTTCATCGTCAATAAGAAGGTCCAAGGGATACAGTAAACCTGAAGTGAAGCATCGGAATCTTAACCTGGGCTCACAGGAGAGGCTCAAGTCATATAAATTTAGAGTGTCAGTCATCTTGTACTTATGTCGGCATTGTGCATTTTGTATTAAATTCGGATGCAATTTCTGTGTTGCATCGTCAATAAGAAGGTCCAAGAGATACAGTAAACCTGAAGTGAAGCATCGGAATCTAGAACTGGACTCACAGAGGAGGATCATATCATAGAAAGTTAGAGTGTCAGTCCTCTTTTACTTAATTCGGCATTGTTCCTTTTGTATTAAATTCGGATGCAATTTCTGTGTTTCATCGTCAATAAGTAGGTCCAAGGGATACAGTAAACCTGAAGTGAAGCATCGGAAAGTAAAACTGAAATCACAGGAGAGGTTCAAATCATTGAAAGTTAGAGTGCCCGTCATCTTGTACTTAAGTCGGCATTATGCCCTTTGTATTAAATTCGCATGTGATTTCTGTGTTTCATCGTCAATAAGAAGGTTCAAGGGATACAGTAAACCTAAAGTGAAGCATTGGAATCTAAATCTGGACTCACAGGAGAGAATCAAATCATAGAAAGTTAGAGCGTCAGTCATCTTGTACTTATGTCGGCATTGTGCCTTTTGTTTTAAATTCGGATGCAATCTCTGTGTTTCATCGTCAATAAGAAGGTCCAAGGGTATACAGTAAAACTGAAGTGAAGCATCGGAATCTAAAACTGGACTCACAGGAGAGGTTCATATCATAGAAAGTTAGAGTGTCAGTCCTCTTTTACTTAAGTGGGCATAGTTCCTTTTGTATTAAATTCGGATGCAATTTCTGTGTTTCATCATCAATAAGAAGGTCCAAAGGATACAGTAACCAGAAGTGAAGCATCGGAATCTAGAAGTGGACTCACAGGTGAGGTTCATATCATAGAAAGTTAGAGTGTCAGTCCTCTTTTACTTAAGTCGGCATTATTCCTTTTCTATTAAATTCGGATGCAATTTCTGTGTTTCATCATCAATGAGAAGGTCCAAGGGATGCAGTAAACCAGAAGTGAAGCATCGGCATCTAAAACTGGACTCACAGGAGAGGTCCAAATCATAGAAAGTTAGAGTGTGACTCATCTTGTACTTAAGTCGGCATTGTGCCCTTTGTATTAAATTCGGATGCAATTTCTGTGTTTCATCGTCAATAAGAAGGTCCAAGGGATACAGTAAACCTGAAGTGAAGCATCGGAATCTTAACCTGGGCTCACAGGAGAGGCTCAAGACATACAAATTTAGAGTATCAGTCATCTTGTACTTATGTCGGCATTGTGCATTTTGTATTAAATTCCGATGCAATTTCTGTGTTGCATCGTCAATATGAAGGTCCTAGAGATACAGTAAACCTGAAGTGAAGCATCGGAATCTAGAACTGGACTCACAGAGGAGGATCATATCATAGAAAGTTAGAGTGTCAGTCCTCTTTTACTTAAGTCGGCATTGTTCCTTTTGTATTAAATTCGGATGCAATTTCTGTGTTTCATCGTCAATAAGTAGGTCCAAGGGATACAATAAACCTTAACTGAAGCATCAGAATGTAAAACTGAAATCACAGGAGAGATTGAAATCATAGAAAGTTAGAGTGTCAGTCATCTTATACTTATGTCGGCATTGTGCCTTTTGTATTAAATTCGGATGCAATCTCTGTGTTTCATCGTCAATAAGAAGGTCCAAGGGTATACAGTAAACCTGAAGTGAAGCATCGGAATCTAAAACTGGACTCACAGGACAGGTTCATATCATAGAAAGTTAGAGTGTCAGTCCTCTTTTACTTAAGTGGGCATTGTTCCTTTTGTATTAAATTCGGATGCAATTTCTGTGCTTCATCGTTAATAAGAAGGTCCAAGGGATACAGTAAACCTGAAGTGAAGCATCGGAATCTAAAACTGGACTCACAGGAGAGTTTCAAATCATAGAAAGTTAGAGTGTCAGTCGTCTTGTACTTAAGTTGGCATTGTTCCTTTTGTATTAAATTGGGATGGAATTTCTGTGTTTCATCGTCAATAAGAAGGTCCAAGGGATGCAGGAAACCTGAAGTGAAGCATCGGAATCTAAAAGTGGACTCACAGGAGAGTTTCAAATCATAGAAAGTTAAAGTGTCAGTCATCTTGTACTTAAGACGGCATTGTGCCTTTTGTATTACATTCCGATGCCATTTCTGTGTTTCATCGTCAATAAGAAGGTCCGAGGGATACAGTAAACCCGAAGTGAAGCATCTGAATCTATAACTTGACTCACAGGAGAGGTTCAAATCATAGAAAGTTAAAGTGTCAGTCATCTTGTACTTAAGACGGCTTTGTGCCTTTTGTATTACATTCCGATGCAATTTCTGTGTTTCATCGTCAATAAGTAGGTCCAAGGGCTACAGTAAACCTGAAGTTAAGCATCGGAATCTAAAACGTGACTCACAGGAGAGGTTCAATTCATAGTTCGTTAGAGTTTCGGTCCTCTTGTACCTAAGTCGGCATTGTGCCTTTTGTATTAAATTCCGATTCAATTTCAGTGTTTAATCGTCAGTAAGAAGGTCCACGGGATACAGTAAAAATGAAGTGAAGCATCGGAATCTAAACCTTGACTCACAGGAGAGGTTCAAATCACAGAAAGTTAGAGTGTCGGTCCTCTTGTACTTAAGTCGGCATTGTTCCTTTTGTATTAAATTCGGACGCAATTTCTGTGTTTTATCGTCAATAAGAAGGTCCAAGGGATACAGGAAACCTGAAGTGAAGCATCGGAATCTAAAACTGGACTCACAGGAGAGGTTCAAATCATAGAATGTTAGTGTGTCAGTCCTCTTGTACTTATGTTGGCATTGTTCTTTCGTATTAAATTCGGATGCAATTTCTGTGTTTCATCGTCAATAAGAAGGTCCAAGGGATACAGTGAACCTGAAGTGAAGCGTCGGAATCTAAAACTGGACTCACAGGAGAGATTCAAATCATAGAAAGTTAAAGTGTCAGTCATCTTGTACTTAAGACTGCATTGTGCCTTTTATATTACATTCCGATGCAATTTCTGTGTTTCATCGTCAATAAGTAGGTCCAAGGGCTACAGTAAACCTGAAGTTAAGCATCGGAATCTAAAACTTGACTCACAGGAGAGGTTCAATTCATAGATCGTTAGAGTTTCGGTCCTCTTGTACCTAAGTCGGCGTTGTGCATTTTGTATTAAATTCCGATGCTATTTCTGTGTTTAATCGTCAGTAAGAAGGTCCACGGGATACAGAAAAAATGAAGTGAAGCATCGGAATCTAAACCTTGACTCACAGGAGAGGTTCAAATCATAGAAAGTTAGAGTGTCGGTCCTCTTGTACTTAAGTCGGCATTGTGCCTTCTGTATCAAATTCCGATGCAATTTCTGTGTTTCATCGTCAATAAGCAGGTCCAAGGGATACAGTAAACCTGAAGTGAAGCATCGGAATCTAAAACTTGATTCACAGGAGAGGTTCGTATCATAGAAAGTTATAGTGTCGGTGCTCTTGTCCTTAAGTCGGCATTGTGCCTTTAGTATTAAATTCGGATGCAATTTCTGTGTTTCATCGTCAATAAGAAGGTCCAAGGTATACAGTAAACCTGAAGTGAAGCATCGGAATCTAAAACTGGACTCACAGTAGAGGTTGAAATCATAGAAAGTTAGAGTGTCAGTCATCTTGTACTTAAGTCGACATTGTGCCTTTTGTATTAAATTCGGATGCAATTTCTGTGTTTCATCGTCAATAAGAAGGTCCAAGGGATACAGTAAACCCGAAGTGAAGCATCTGAATCTAAAACTTGACTCACTGTAGAGGTTCATATCATAGAAAGTTATAGTGTCAGTGCTCTTGTACTTAAGTCGGCATTGTGCCTTTTATATTGAATTTGGATGCAATTTCTGTGTTTCATCGTCAATAAGAAGGTCCAAGGGATACAGTAAACCTGAAGTGAAGCATCGGAATCTAAAACTTGACTCACAGGAGAGGTTCAATTCATAGAACGTTAGAGTGTCGGTTCTCTTGAACCTAAGTCGGCATTGTTCCTTTTGTATTAAATTAGGATGCAATTTCTGTGTTTCATCGTCAATTAGAAGGTCCAAGGGATACAGTAAACCTGAAGTGAAGCATCGGAATCTAAAACTGAACTCACAGGAGAGGGTCAAATCATAGAAAGCTATAGTGTCAGTGCTCTTGTAGTTAAGTCGGCATTGTGCCTTTTGTACTAAATTCGGATGCAATTTCTGTCTTTCCTCGTCAATAAGAAGGTCCAAGGGATACAGTAAACCTGAAGTGAAGCATCGGAATCTAGAACTGGACTCACAGGAGAGGTACATATCATAGAAAGTTTGAGTGTCAGTCCTCTTTTACTTAAGTCGGCATTGTTCCTTTTGTATTAAATTCGGATGCAATTTCTGTGCCTCATCGTCAATAAGAAGGTCCAAGGGATACAGTAAACCTTAAGTGAAGCATCGGAATCTAAAACTGGACTCACAGGAGAGGTTCAAATCGTAGAAAGTTAGAGTGTCAGTCATCTTATACTTAAGTCGGCATTATACCCTTTGTAATAAATTCAGATGCAATTTCTGTGTTTCATCGTCAATAAGAAGGTCCAAGGAATACAGTAAACCTGAAGTGAAGCATCGGAATCTAAAACTGACTCACAGGAGAGGTTCATATCATAGAAAGTTATAGTGTCAGTCCTGTTCTACCTAAGTCGGCATTTTCCCTATTGTATTAAATTCGGATGTAATTTCTGTGTTTCATCGTCAATAAGAAGGTCCAAGGGATACAGTAAACCTGAAGTGAAGCATCGGAATGTAAAACTGGAATCACAGGAGAGGTTCACATCATAGAAAATTAGTTTGTCAGTCCTCTTTTACTTAAGTCGGCATTGTTCCTTTTGTATTAAATTCGGATGCAATTTCTGAGTTTCATCGTGAAAAAGTAGGTCCAAGGGGTACAGTAAACCTGAAGTGAAGCATCGGAATCTAAAACTGCACTCACAGGAGAGGTTCAAATCATAGAATGTTAGTGTGTCAGTCCTCTTGTACTTATGTTGGCATTGTTCTTTAGTATTAAATTCGGATGCAATTTCTGTGTTTCATCGTCAATAAGAAGGTCCAAGGGATACAGTGAACCTGAAGTGAAGCGTCGGAATCTAAAACTGGACTCACAGGAGAGATTCAAATCATAGAAAGTTAAAGTGTCAGTCATCTTGTACTTAAGACGGCATTGTGCCTTTTGTATTACATTCCGATGCAATTTCTGTGTTTCATCGTAAATAAGTAGGTCCAAGGGCTACAGTAAACCTGAAGTTAAGCATCGGAATATAAAACTTGACTCACAGGAGAGGTTCAATTCATAGATCGTTAGAGTTTTGGTCCTCTTGTACCTAAGTCGGCATTGTGCCTTTTGTATTAAATTCCGATGCTATTTCTGTGTTTAATCGTCAGTAAGAAGGTCCACGGGATACAGAAAAAATGAAGTGAAGCATCGGAATCTAAACCTTGACTCACAGGAGAGGTTCAAATCATAGAAAGTTAGAGTGTCGGTCCTCTTGTACTTAAGTCGGCATTGTGCCTTCTGTATTAAATTCCGATGCAATTTCTGTGTTTCATCGTAATAAGAACGTCCAAGGGATACAGTAAACCTGAAGTGAAGCATCGGAATCTAAAACTTGATTCACAGGAGAGGTTAGTATCATAGAAAATTATAGTGTCGGTGCTCTTGTCCTTAAGTCGGCATTGTGCCTTTAGTATTAAATTCGGATGCAATTTCTGTGTTTCATCGTCAATAAGAAGGTCCAAGGTATACAGTAAACCTGAAGTGAAGCATCGGAATCTAAAACTGGACTCACAGTAGAGGTTGAAACCATAGAAAATTAGAGTGTCAGTCATCTTGTACTTAAGTCGACATTGTGTCTTTTGTATTAAATTCGGATGCAATTTCTGTGTTTCATCGTCAATAAGGAGGTCCAAGGGATACAGTAAACCCGAAGTGAAGCATCTGAATCTAAAACTTGACTCACTGTAGAGGTTCATATCATAGAAAGTTATAGTGTCAGTGCTCTTGTACCTAAGTCGGCATTGTGCGTTTTATATTGAATTTGGATGCAATTTCTGTGTTTCATCGTCAATAAGAAGGTCCAAGGGATACAGTAAACCTGAAGTGAAGCATCGGAATCTAAAACTTGACTCACAGGAGAGGTTCAATTCATAGAACGTTAGAGTGTCGGTCCTCTTGTACCTAAGTCGGCATTGTTCCTTTTGTATTAAATTCGGATGCAATTTCTGTGTTTCATCGTCAATAAGAAGGTCCAAGGGATACAGTAAACCTGAAGTGAAGCATCGGAATCTAAAACTGAACTCACAGGAGAGGTTCAAATCATAGAAAGCTATAGTGCCAGTGCTCTTGTAGTTAAGTCGGCATTGTGCCTTTTGTACTAAATTCGGATGCAATTTCTGTGTTTCATCCTCAATAAGAAGGTCCAAGGGATACAGTAAACCTGAAGTGAAGCATCGGAATCTAGAACTGGACTCACAGGAGAGGTTCATATCATAGAAAGTTTGAGTGTCAGTCCTCTTTTACTTAAGTCGGCATTGTTCCTTTTGTATTAAATTCGGATGCAATTTCTGTGCCTCATCGTCAATAAGAAGGTCCAAGGGATACAGTAAACCTTAAGTGAAGCATCGGAATCTAAAACTGGACTCACAGGAGAGGTTCAAATCATAGAAAGTTAGAGTGTCAGTCATCTTATACTTAAGTCGGCATTATACCCTTTGTATTAAATTCAGATGCTATTACTGTGTTTCATCGTCAATAAGAAGGTCCAAGGAATACAGTAAACCTGAAGTGAAGCATCGGAATCTAAAACTGACTCACAGGAGAGGTTCATATCATAGAAAGTTATAGTGTCAGTCCTGTTCTACCTAAGTCGGCATTTTTCCTATTGTATTAAATTCGGATGTAATTTCTGTGTTTCATCGTCAATAAGAAGGTCCAAGGGATACAGTAAACCTGAAGTGAAGCATCGGAATGTAAAACTGGAATAACAGGAGAGGTTCACATCATAGAAGGTTAGAGTGTCAGTCCTCTTTTACTTAAGTGGGCATTGTTCCTTTTGTACTAAATTCGGATGTAATTTCTGTGCTTCATCGTCAATAAGAAGGTCCAAGGAATCCAGTAAACCTGAAGTGAAGCATCGGAATCTAAAACTTGACTCACAGGAGAGGTTGAATTCATAGAACGTTAGAGTGTCGGTCCTCTTGTACCTAAGTCGGCATTGTTCCTATTGTATTAAATTCGGATGTAATTTCTGTGTTTCATCGTCAATAAGAAGGTCCAAGGGATACTGTAAACCTGAAGTGAAGCATCGGAATCTAAAACTGGACTCACAGGAGAGGTTCAACTCATAGAAAGTTAGAGTGTCAGTCATCTTATACTTAAGTCGGCATTATACCCTTTGTATTAAATTCAGATGCAATTCCTGTGTTTCATCGTCAATAAGAAGGTCCAAGGGATACAGTAATCCTGAAGTGAAGCATCGGAATCTAAAACTGACTCACAGGAGAAGTTCATATCATAGAAAGTTATAGTGTCAGTCATCTTGTACTTAAGTCGGCATTGTTCCTTTTGTATTAAATTCGGATGCAATTTCTGTGTTTCATCGTCAATAAGAAGGTCCAAGGTATACAGTGAACCTGAAGTGAAGCATCGGAATCTTAAACTGGACTCACAGGAGAGGTTCATATCATAGAAAGTTTTAGTGTCAGTCCTCTTTTACTTAAGTCGGCATTGTTCCTTTTTTATTAAATTCGGATGCAATTTCTGTGTTTCATTGTGAAAAAGTAGGTCTAAGGGGTACAGTAAACCTGAAGTGAAGCATCGGAATGTAAAACTGGAATCACAGGAGAGGTTCAAATCATAGAAATTTAGAGTGTCAGTCATCTTGTACTTATGTCGGCATTATGAACTTTGTGTTAAATTCGGATGTAATTTCTGTGTTTCATCGTCAATAATAAGGTTCAAGGGATACAGTAAACCTGAAGTGAAGCATCGGAATCTAAAACTGGACTCACAGGAGAGGTTCAAATCATAGAAAGTTAGAGTGTCAGTCATCTTATACTTAAGTCGGCATTATACCCTTTGTGTTAAATTCAGATGCAATTTCTGTGTTTCATCGTCAATAAGAAGGTCCAAGGGATACAGTAAACCTGAAGTGAAGCATCGGAATCTAAAACTGACTCACAGGAGAAGTTCATATCATAGAAAGTTATAGTGGCAGTCATCTTGTACTTAAGTCGGCATTGTTCTTTTGGATTAAATTCTGATGCAATTTCTGTGTTTCATCGTCAATAAGAAGGTCCAAGGTATACAGTGAACCTGAAGTGAAGCATCGGAATCTAAAACTGGACTCACAGGAGAGGTTCAAATCATAGTCATCTTGTACTTAAGTCGGCATTGTGCCTTTTGTATTAAATTCGGATGCAATTTCTGTGTTTCATCGTCATTAAGAAGGTCCAAGGGATACAGTATACCCGAAGTGAAGCATCTGAATCTAAAACGTGACTCACAGGAGAGGTTCAAATCCTAGAAAGTTATAGTGTCAGTGCTCTTGTACTTAAGTCGGCATTGTGCCTTTTATATTGAATTCGGATGCAATTTCTGTGTTTCATCGTCAATAAGAAGGTCCAAGGGATACAGTAAACCTGAAGTGAAGCATCGGAATCTAAACCTGGGCTCACAGGAGAGGCTCAAGTCATAGAAAGTTCGAGTGTCAGTCATCTTGTACTTATGTCGGCATTGTGGCTTTTGTATTAAATTCGGATGCAATTTCTGTGTTTCATCGTCAATAAGAAGGTCCAAGGGAAACAGCAAACCTGAAGTGAAGCATCGGAAACTAAAACTGGACTCACAGGAGAGGCTCAAATCGTACAAAGTTAGAGTGTCAGTCATCTTGTACTTATATCGGCATTGTGCCCTTTGTATTAAATTCGGATTCAATATCTGTGTTTCATCGTCAATAAGAAGGTCCAAGAGATACAGTAAACCTGATGTGAAGCATCGGAATCTAGAACTGGACTCACAGGATGGGTTCATATCATAGAAAGTTAGAGTGTCAGTCCTCCTCTACTTAAGTCGGCATTGTTCCTTTTGTATTAAATTCGGATGCAATTTCTGTGTTTCATCGTCAATAAGAAGGTCCAAGGGATAAAGTAAACCAGAAGTGAAGCATCGGAATCTAGAACTGGACTCACAGGAGAGGTTCATATCATAGAAAGTAAGAGTGTCAGACCTCTTGTACTTAAGTCGGCATTGTTCCTTTTGTATTAAATTCGGATGCAATTTCTGTGTTTCATCATCAATAAGAAGGTCCGAGGGAAACAGTAAAACCTGAAGTGAAGCATCGGAATCTAAAACTGGACTCACAGGAGAGGTCCAAATCATAGAAAGTTAGAGTGTGACTCATCTTGTACTTAAGTCGGCATTGTGCCTTTTGTATTAAATTCGGATGCAATTTGTGTATTTCATCGTCAATAAGAAGGTCCAAGGGATACAGTAAACCTGAAGTGAAGAATCGGAATCTAAACCTGGGCTCACAGGAGAGGCTCAAGTCATAAAAATTTAGAGTGTCAGTCATCTTGTACTTATGTCGGCATTGTGCATTTTGTATTAAATTCGGATGCAATTTCTGTGTTGCATCGTCAATAAGAAGGTCCTAGAGATACAGTAAACCTGAAGTAAAGCATCGGAATCTAGACCTGGACTCACAGAGGAGGTTCATTTCATAGAAAGTTAGAGTGTCAGTCCTCTGTTACTTAAGTCGGCATTGTTCCTTTTGTATTAAATTCGGATGTAATTTCTGTGTTTCATCGTCAATAAGTAGGTCCAAGGGATACAGTAAACGTGAAGTGAAGCATCGGAATCTAAAACTGACTCACAGGAGAGGTTCATATCATAGAAAGTTATAGTGTCAGTCCTGTTCTACCTAAGTCGGCATTTTTCCTATTGTATTAAATTCGGATGTAATTTCTGTGTTTCATCGTCAATAAGAAGGTCCAAGGGATACAGTAAACCTGAAGTGAAGCATCGGAATGTAAAACTGGAATAACAGGAGAGGTTCACATCATAGAAGGTTAGAGTGTCAGTCATCTTGTACTTAAGTCGGCATTATGCCCTTTGTATTAAATTCGGATGTAATTTCTGTGTTTCATCGTCAATAAGAAGGTTCAAGGGATACAGTAAACATGAAGTGAAGCATCAGAATCTAAAACTGGACTCACAGGAGAGGTTCATATCATAGAAAGTTAGAGTGTCAGTCCTCTTTTACTTAAGTGGGCATTGTTCCTTTTGTACTAAATTCGGATGTAATTTCTGTGCTTCATCGTCAATAAGAAGGTCCAAGGAATCCAGTAAACCTGAAGTGAAGCATCGGAATCTAAAACTTGACTCACAGGAGAGGTTGAATTCATAGAACGTTAGAGTGTCGGTCCTCTTGTACCTAAGTCGGCATTGTTCCTATTGTATTAAATTCGGATGTAATTTCTGTGTTTCATCGTCAATAAGAAGGTCCAAGGGATACTGTAAACCTGAAGTGAAGCATCGGAATCTAAAACTGGACTCACAGGAGAGGTTCAACTCATAGAAAGTTAGAGTGTCAGTCATCTTATACTTAAGTCGGCATTATACCCTTTGTATTAAATTCAGATGCAATTCCTGTGTTTCATCGTCAATAAGAAGGTCCAAGGGATACAGTAAACCTGAAGTGAAGCATCGGAATCTAAAACTGACTCACAGGAGAAGTTCATATCATAGAAAGTTATAGTGTCAGTCATCTTGTACTTAAGTCGGCATTGTTCCTTTTGTATTAAATTCGGATGCAATTTCTGTGTTTCATCGTCAATAAGAAGGTCCAAGGTATACAGTGAACCTGAAGTGAAGCATCGGAATCTAAAACTGGACTCACAGGAGAGGTTCATATCATAGAAAGTTTTAGTGTCAGTCCTCTTTTACTTAAGTCGGCATTGTTCCTTTTGTATTAAATTCGGATGCAATTTCTGTGTTTCATCGTGAAAAAGTAGGTCCAAGGGGTACAGTAAACCTGAAGTGAAGCATCGGAATGTAAAACTGGAATCACAGGAGAGGTTCAAATCATAGAAATTTAGAGTGTCAGTCATCTTGTACTTATGTCGGCATTATGAACTTTGTGTTAAATTCGGATGTAATTTCTGTGTTTCATCGTCAATAAGAAGGTTCAAGGGATACAGTAAACCTGAAGTGAAGCATCGGAATCTAAAACTGGACTCACAGGAGAGGTTCAAATCATAGAAAGTTAGAGTGTCAGTCATCTTATACTTAAGTCGGCATTATACCCTTTGTGTTAAATTCAGATGCAATTTCTGTGTTTCATCGTCAATAAGAAGGTCCAAGGGATACAGTAAACCTGAAGTGAAGCATCGGAATCTAAAACTGACTCACAGGAGAAGTTCATATCATAGAAAGTTATAGTGGCAGTCATCTTGTACTTAAGTCGGCATTGTTCTTTTGGATTAAATTCTGATGCAATTTCTGTGTTTCATCGTCAATAAGAAGGTCCAAGGTATACAGTGAACCTGAAGTGAAGCATCGGAATCTAAAACTGGACTCACAGGAGAGGTTCAAATCATAGTCATCTTGTACTTAAGTCGGCATTGTGCCTTTTGTATTAAATTCGGATGCAATTTCTGTGTTTCATCGTCATTAAGAAGGTCCAAGGGATACAGTATACCCGAAGTGAAGCATCTGAATCTAAAACGTGACTCACAGGAGAGGTTCAAATCATAGAAAGTTATAGTGTCAGTGCTCTTGTACTTAAGTCGGCATTGTGCCTTTTATATTGAATTCGGATGCAATTTCTGTGTTTCATCGTCAATAAGAAGGTCCAAGGGATACAGTAAACCTGAAGTGAAGCATCGGAATCTAAACCTGGGCTCACAGGAGAGGCTCAAGTCATAGAAAGTTCGAGTGTCAGTCATCTTGTACTTATGTCGGCATTGTGGCTTTTGTATTAAATTCGGATGCAATTTCTGTGTTTCATCGTCAATAAGAAGGTCCAAGGGAAACAGCAAACCTGAAGTGAAGCATCGGAAACTAAAACTGGACTCACAGGAGAGGCTCAAATCGTAGAAAGTTAGAGTGTCAGTCATCTTGTACTTATATCGGCATTGTGCCCTTTGTATTAAATTCGGATTTAATATCTGTGTTTCATCGTCAATAAGAAGGTCCAAGAGATACAGTAAACCTGATGTGAAGCATCGGAATCTAGAACTGGACTCACAGGATGGGTTCATATCATAGAAAGTTAGAGTGTCAGTCCTCCTCTACTTAAGTCGGCATTGTTCCTTTTGTATTAAATTCGGATGCAATTTCTGTGTTTCATCGTCAATAAGAAGGTCCAAGGGATAAAGTAAACCAGAAGTGAAGCATCGGAATCTAGAACTGGACTCACAGGAGAGGTTCATATCATAGAAAGTAAGAGTGTCAGACCTCTTGTACTTAAGTCGGCATTGTTCCTTTTGTATTAAATTCGGATGCAATTTCTGTGTTTCATCATCAATAAGAAGGTCCGAGGGAAACAGTAAAACCTGAAGTGAAGCATCGGAATCTAAAACTGGACTCACAGGAGAGGTCCAAATCATAGAAAGTTAGAGTGTGACTCATCTTGTACTTAAGTCGGCATTGTGCCTTTTGTATTAAATTCGGATGCAATTTGTGTATTTCATCGTCAATAAGAAGGTCCAAGGGATACAGTAAACCTGAAGTGAAGAATCGGAATCTAAACCTGGGCTCACAGGAGAGGCTCAAGTCATAAAAATTTAGAGTGTCAGTCATCTTGTACTTATGTCGGCATTGTGCATTTTGTATTAAATTCGGATGCAATTTCTGTGTTGCATCGTCAATAAGAAGGTCCTAGAGATACAGTAAACCTGAAGTAAAGCATCGGAATCTAGACCTGGACTCACAGAGGAGGTTCATTTCATAGAAAGTTAGAGTGTCAGTCCTCTGTTACTTAAGTCGGCATTGTTCCTTTTGTATTAAATTCGGATGTAATTTCTGTGTTTCATCGTCAATAAGTAGGTCCAAGGGATACAGTAAACCTGAAGTGAAGCATTGGAATCTAAAACTGGACTCACAGGAGCGATTTCAATCATAGAAAGTTAGAGTGTCAGTCATCTTGTACTTAAGTCGGCATTATACCCTTTGTATTAAATTCTGATGCAATTTCTGTTTTTCATCGTCAATAAGAAGGTCCAAGGGATACAGTAATTCTGAAGTGAACCTTCGGAATCTAAAACTGACTCACAGGAGACGTTCATATCATAGAAAGTTATAGTGTCAGTCCTCTTGTACTTAAGTCGGCATTGTTCCTTTTGTATTAAATTCGGATGCAATTTCTGTGTTTCATCGTCAATAAGAAGGTCCAAGGTATACAGTAAACCTGAAGTGAAGCATCGGAATCTAAAACTTGACTCACAGGAGAGTTAAAATCATAGAAAGTTAGAGTGTCAGCCCTCTTGTACTTAAGTTGGCATTGTTCCTTTTGTATTAAATTGGGATGGAATTTCTGTGTTTCATCGTCAATGAGAAGGTCCAAGGGATGCAGGAAACCTGAAGTGAAGCATCGGAATCTAAAACTGGACTCACAGGAGAGTTTCAAATCATAGAAAGTTAAAGTGTCAGTCGTCTTGTACTTAAGACGGCATTGTGCCTTTTGTATTACATTCCGATGCAATTGCTGTGTTTCATCGTCCATAAGAAGGTCCGAGGGATACAGTAAACCCGAAGTGAAGCATCTGAATCTATAACTTGACTCACAGGAGAGGTTGAAATCATAGAAAGTTAAAGTGTCAGTCATCTTGTACTTAAGACGTCTTTGTGCCTTTTGTATTGCATTCCGATGCAATTTCTGTGTTTCATCGTCAATAAGTAGGTCCAAGGGCTACAGTAAACCTGAAGTTAAGCATCGGAACCTAAAACTTTACTCAACGGAGAGGTTCAATTCATAGATCGTTAGAGTTTCGGTCCTCCTGTACCTAAGTCGGCATTGTGCCTTTTGTATTAAATTCCGATGCAATTTTTGTGTTTAATCGTCAGTAAGAAGGTCCACGGGATACAGTGAAAATGAAGTGAAGCATCGGAATCTAAACCTTGACTCACAGGAGAGGTTCAAATCATAGGAAGTTAGAGTGTCGGTCCTCTTGTACTTAAGTCGGCATTGTTCCTTTTGTATTAAATTCGGATGCAATTTCTGTGTTTTATCGTCAATAAGAAGGTCCAAGGGATACAGCAAACCTGAAGTGAAGCATCGGAATCTAAAACTGGACTCACAGGAGAGGTTCAAATCATAGAAAGTTAGTGTGTCAGTCCTCTTGTACTTATAATGGCATTGTTCTTTTGTATTAAATTCCGATGCAATTTCTGTGTTTCATCGTCAATGAGAAGGTCCAAGGGAAACAGTGATCCTGAAGTGAAGCGTCGGAATCTAAAACTGGACTCACAGGAGAGATTCAAATCATAGAAAGTTAAAGTGTCACTCATCTTGTACTTAAGACGGCATTGTGCCTTTTGTATTACATTCCGATGCAAATTCTGTGTTTCATCGTAAATAAGTAGGTCCAACGGCTACAGTAAACCTGAAGTTAAGCATCGGAATCTAAAACTTGACTCACAGGAGAGGTTCAATTCATAGATCGTTAGAGTTTCGGTCCTCTTGTACCTAAGTCGGCATTGTGCCTTTTGTAATGAATTCCGATGCAATTTCTGTGTTTAATCGTCAGTAAGAGGGTCCACGGGATACAGTAAACCTGAAGTGAAGCATCGGAATCTAAAACTGGACCCACGTAAGAGGTTCATATCATTGATAGGTAGAGTGTCAGTTCTCTTTTACTTAAGTCGGCATTGTTTCTTTTGTATTAAATTCGGATGCAATTTCTGTGTTTCATCGTCAATAAGAAGGTCCAAGGAATACAGTAAACCTGAAGTGAAGCATCGTAATCTAAAACTGGACTCACAGGAGAGGTTCAAATCATAGGAAGTTAGAGTGTCAGTCATCTTGTACTTAAGTCGGCATTGTGCCTTTTGTATTAAATTCCGATGCAATTTCCGTGTTTAATCGTCAATAAGAAGGTCCAAGGGATTCAGTAAACCTGAAGTGAAGCATCAGAATCTAAAACTTGACTCACAGGAGAGGTTTAAATCATAGAAAGTTAGAGTGTCGGTCCTCTTGTACTTAAGTCGGCATTGTCCTTTTGTATTAAATTCGGATGCAATTTCTGTGTTTCATCGTCAATAAGAAGGTCCAAGGGATAGAGTAAAGCTGAAGTGAAGCAACAGAATCTAAAACTTCACTCACAGGAGAGGTTCAAATCATAGAAAGTAAGAGTGTCAGTCCTCTTGTACTTACGTCGGCATTGTTCCTTTTGTATTAACTTCGGATGCAATTTCTGTGTTTCATCATCAATAACAAGGTCCAAGAAATACAGTAAAACTGAAGTGAAGCATCGGATACTAAAACTGGACTCACAGGAGAGGTTCAAATCATGGAAAGTTAGAGTGTCGGTCCTCTTGTACTTAAGTCGGCATTGTTCCTTTTGTATTAAATTCTGATGCAATTTCTGTGTTTCATCGTCAATAAGAAGGTCCAAGGGATACAGTAATTCTGAAGTGAAGCATCGGAATCTAAAACTGACTCACAGGAGACGTTCATATCATAGAAAGTTATAGTGTCAGTCCTCTTGTACTTAAGTCGGCATTGTTCCTTTTGTATTAAATTCGGATGCAATTTCTGTGTTTCATCGTCAATAAGAAGGTCCAAGGTATACAGTAAAATTGAAGTGAAGCATCGGAATCTAAAACTTGACTCACAGGAGAGTTAAAATCATAGAAAGTTAGAGTGTCAGCCCTCTTGTACTTAAGTTGGCATTGTTCCTTTTGTATTAAATTGGGATGGAATTTCTGTGTTTCATCGTCAATAAAAAGTCCAAGGGATGCAGGAAACCTGAAGTGAAGCATCGGAATCTAAAACTGGACTCACAGGAGAGTTTCAAATCATAGAAAGTTAAAGTGTCAGTCATCTTGTACTTAAGACGGCATTGTGCCTTTTGTATTACATTCCGATGCAATATCTGTCTTTCATCGTCCATAAGAAGGTCCGAGGGATACAGTAAACCCGAAGTGAAGCATCTGAATCTATAACTTGACTCACAGGAGAGGTTCAAATCATAGAAAGTTAAAGTGTCAGTCATCTTGTACTTAAGACGGCTTTGTGCCTTTTGTATTACATTCCGATGCAATTTCTGTGTTTCATCGTCAATAAGTAGGTCCAAGGGCTACAGTAAACCTGAAGTTAAGCATCGGAATCTAAAACTTTACTCACAGGAGAGGTTCAGTTCATAGATCGTTAGAGTTTCGGTCCTCTTGTACCTAAGTCGGCATTGTGCCTTTTGTATTAAATTCCGATGCAATTTCTGTGTTTAATCGTCAGTAAGAAAGTCCACGGGATACAGTAAAAATGAAGTGAAGCATCGGAATCTAAACCTTGACTCACAGGAGAGGTTCAAATCATAGAAAGTTAGAGTGTCGGTCTTCTTGTACTTAAGTCGGCATTGTTCCTTTTGTATTAAATTCGGATGCAATTTCTGTGTTTTATCGTCAATAAGAAGGTCCAAGGGATACAGCAAACCTGAAGTGAAGCATCGGAATCTAAAACTGGACTCACAGGAGAGGTTCAAATCATAGAAAGTTAGTGTGTCAGTCCTCTTGTACTTATGTTGGCATTGTTCTTTTGTATTAAATTCCGATGCAATTTCTGTGTTTCATCGTCAATGAGAAGGTCCAAGGGATTCAGTGAACCTGAAGTGAAGCGTCGGAATCTAAAACTGGACTCACAGGAGAGATTCAAATCGTAGAAAGTTAAAGTGTCAGTCATCTTGTACTTAAGACGGCATTGTGCCTTTTGTATTACATTCCGATGCAATTTCTGTGTTTCATCGTCAATAAGTAGGTCCAACGGCTACAGTAAACCTGAAGTTAAGCATCGGAATCTAAAATTTGACTCACAGGAGAGGTTCAATTCATAGATCGTTAGAGTTTCGGTCCTCTTGTACCTAAGTCGGCATTGTGCCTTTTGTAATAAATTCCGATGCAATTTCTGTGTTTAATCGTCAGTAAGAGGGTCCACGGGATACAGTAAAATTGAAGTGAAGCATCGGAATCTAGACCTTGACTCACAGGAGAGGTTCAAATCATAGAAAGTTAGAGTGTCTGTCCTCTTGTACTTAAGTCGGCATTGTTCCTTTTGTATTAAATTCGGATCCAATTTCTGTGTTTTATCGTCAATAAGAAGGTCCAAGGGATACAGGAAACCTGAAGTGAAGCGTCGGAATCTAAAACTGGACTTTGTGGCGAAATAAATAAAAAACATTTTTATTTTAAATTCCACGTCATTGTTGATTTAATCAGAGTTCTCACCTTAGACGTAGAATTAGTCCTTCTGCCACAATATTAATTCATTAGTCGCCATCGATGTTCTTCTCTTTGTTGACCGTGTGTACCATCATGAGTCGGCATCGGTTCACTTCACGAAGACGGTGGAAACCAAGGAATACTATGCTACGTCGCTATAAATAATTTTCGTAACACTTCGATACTTTTCACTATTTTTTATTCACAACACAATAAGACTTGCTGTGCTCATCGCACAAACCATAATTACCAACCACATGGCTGCCTTTCCGCACAGTCCAAAATCGCGTCCATCCTCCACAAGGCAACAATCGAAAGTGTCCCTTAGCTCCTTGGAGTATCAAACAAAAGAGAATCCAATGTGAACTTTACAAAGATTATAATATACATGCCTCTCAATTTATCTTTGGCGCAGCTTTTAAGATATCGTATGTCTCTGCATAGGAATGTGTCATTACAACTGCCCCCCTACTGTATACTGTCACTAGAAAATTTTATTTGATTGACAGGAGACAGTAGTCGACCTTGCAATTGGTAGGTTTGGGGGTCTTTTATTTACAAACTTCATTTTTATTGTCTCATTTTCATGGCACTGTGAATTCTTTGGTATTTCTGAGTGTGTGTCAGTTTTTTGGTATACTTATGCTAATATTTACAAACCTTAATCCTAATATACAAAGTTCTGGTTAATACTGAGAAAATGACATCATGTAGTAAAGTTTGTACAATAAAATATGCACTGAATACAACGTTACATACAAATGTTTCCTTCCTCATCCGAGGTGAAAATTAAGTCCTTGTATTGCTTTCTGTATTTATTCTGGGGCGACGAGCTTTGTTCGCTAGCCCGTGTTGAATATGGGCGGGTGATACGCGCGCCTGATTGGTCGTCCGTTAGCTGGCGACGTTGGTTGAATGCGCGCGCCAGTGCACTGAATATACACCGACGTGCGGGTGCCGTCGAGACTTCCGAACCTCAGTATGCGTGTGCTTTTTGTAGTTCCTTCCAGTACTTAGACTGGATACTACGAGGTACACTGGAATATGTGCCCCGAAGAACACACCACACTATGTGCGAGGCGGAGGACGATCCCGTCGATTCAGCTCCTGGTAAGAAGCGTACCATGTCAAACTTGTTTGGCATTGTCCTTTCCTACTGTGACGCCATGGGTCGTTTGACGATACAAGCTTCAATTTTCGATGTCACTTGTTTAGGCTCGCGGACACTTGCAACGTAGCACTACTTTGCACAATTTTAATTTCTACACACACCACTTTAACCGCGAGTATTGCGATCGAAACTTCCTTTTCACTACACTTTTTTTTTCTTCGCATTAACCGCTTTTACCTATTGTACTGAGATTCATTCCCCTCAATACTTCTGGTCAATGCACATAATTTGTAAGTCACGGGACTTGGCATGAAATACAAAATACATCACATACAATGGAATAACATATAATACATACAATACATTGTTTACATTAACTACAGGAAAAAACTATCGACTAAAATTGAAAAAATTTTTGACCACTCATAGTGGCTTCTTCGTCTTGGATTTTACTGACACACACGCTCGCCTTTTTCCATTAATCTGTTAGAAGGAACAAGTCCTTTGTTTTCCTTCTTGAACTCGAGTATAAGTTAAGGTTTACCTCCGTTACGTATTCTTCATACGTAACGACATGCATCAGCATGCTGAGAATACACCTGTAGCCGCTCCACTGAAGCTTGGGAAGGGAATTTTCTACCTTCTACTTAGGGTAGTGGCAACGACTACGTGTATGCTACGGTTTTTTGCGTATAAAATCTGAAAATGCACGAAATAATCATTTATATGCAGCGTAACCCTAATATGTACAGTGTTTTGGGCGTAAGCACATTCTGGTGTGCTTGTAAATCATTAACCCTAATAAAACTTCCTACCTTAACATGGACATATAAACATAAAATTTTGAAGTTCAGGGTGTAACTACTATTACTATGTACAGAGTTTCATAATAGCGGCACGCCCTTGTTTGCGTGTATCATCTTCAATTAAAGTGCGCTTATAGGCGTCTTGTGTTATCATGGGAGAAAAAATACAGACATTTTAATGCATCGGTTGTCATGAAAATCTATGTACACGAACAATCAGACCTTCATAGCTTCAGTGCAGCATGAAATTCTTTACGACGCTTTTGTTCATAATTCATTTTATAGACGATTCCTTTGCTTACAGGTCGTCGATCACACTACTTACCTGTTTCTCGTATAGCGGCGAGATCATTTTCATTCTTTGTGACTGTAAATTGTAATATGTGTGAAACATATAATTTTGACATGATTTTTTCCTTTCATGTTTCAAGTGGGTAAAGTAATTCATACCTTCCTTTTGCATACATGAGTGAAGCATCGCTAATATTGCACTTTGTGTCAGGTTTTTCACCTTTTCTCGTACACTCGTAGAGTCTTACAGTTTTAATTAAGTTGTTTCCTGACGTTAGGTATACCTGTTTATACGAGGTTGTCTTACAGTTTAATTTTCCTTATACACTTCTACGTTGTTTAAGTTCCGTACATGTACAGGGCTTCTTTCGCCTTTCACACATTCATACATACTTTTATACACAAAAAATATCTACCACTATAATATACACTTTGCTGGTGGGGCCCTTTTTCGGTACCCTGCACCATTCCTTCAATATTCCAAAATAATTCAGGGTGTGCTGAGCATCGTCCCTTATACTAATAATACTTACAACTAAATATTTCTTCTTACATACATAACTGCCTTACAGTCCATTAATGCGCAACATTCCCTATTTTCCTCCTTTACACTTTAGCTTTCGTACATGTACCCTAGTGTACAGCTTATATATTCTACAAAGTTGTTTGCTGAGTGCTTCAGGTGTTTCCTAACGTTAATGTGTGTCTCTCTCTCTATAAACCCTAGGTATTTGTTTTGAGAGCGATTCAGTTCATTACTCACGCTGCATAGGTCTGTTTATTATTACCCTATTTTAAAGCTTGTGTCACTCTTTTCCTTAGTCACAAAAATTCCCGCGTTTACCTTGTTGTTCATTCTGAAAATCGCTATCTACTGTGTAATGTAAATGTATGCGTTATCTCTTTGATTTCCTCTTTGCTGCTTTTTCCCCATATGTAATTGTGTGCTGTTCTCGTGTACATAGCCTTTCTTCCGGTTATATATCTGCATTATTTATCTATTTATTTTTTTTCTATTTTCTTTCTCCTTCCGTACAAGCTAAGATTTTACTCAGTATAATATAATATTACAATACCGTCCATGACCAGTATGTACTTGCATGTTCACTTTTATTACGTAATACCAGCTTATAATTAAATTTTCTAAGTTACTATTTACAAGACTTGTGTACCCTTTCCTTTCTTGTTTTTGAATGACTTTCGTCTCTGTGTCTCATAGTAAGAGTGGTCTCAAAACTTTTAAACGTTCCGCGCATGCGCGCTTACGTACCACGACTGGACTGTAGGCGCGGGGAAAACTCTGCATTGTTGGTGAACATTATTCGTGATAGCCACCATCGGGTAATAGTCACGTGACACCTGGACTCGACCGCGCATGCGCCTTCGCGCTTTGTATACGCTCAGCTGATCGGACATGGAAGGGGGGAAGATTTCTCCCCGGCTCGCTGCCTACAGCGCGGCCAATGACCTCGTCTTGACATGCAGTTATCGCGTGCTCATGAGCTGAGCATTGGATTGCAACTTCGACGCGTGGTTTCTTGCTCGTCTCAAGCGAACAAACTCTGACCGTCGCGCTAATTTGTCTTTGTTCCCCTCTCTTAAATAACTGAGTTAGACTACAAAAGTACTGTATGGTTTATTTTTATAGTGTTAAGACTCACAGTAACACATGTTTCATTAGGTTTGGTTAAATATGCGCTTTTAAGCTGGCATATGCCCCCAGTTGTTCGCAAGTTTCTTAGGTTAATGACAGCAATTTTACTATGTGATCCAAGGTTGTACAATTTCAATTTTACTAAAATAACATATAACCTTTAATGAAAAAATTCCTTGATGTCCTTGTGGGGGTATAACCCTTTCACCTTGCCCGTTCGTGTGTTACCTAACAGATAACATCCTGGGTGAGGTTTGTCTATTATAATGAAAGGGCCATCATACAACAACTGCCACTTTTTGTTTAATGCCTTAATTTTAGAGGATTTTGGGTGGGTACGTAATAGTACTTCCTGTCCAATGTTAAATTCTGTAACCTTTCTTATCTTTTTGTTGAACTGCTTTCTCCTTATTTCTGCTTGTTCTTCCATCTGTATTAATGCTTGACGTACCTTTTCGCCTAGTGTCATTTCCTTTGTGGCTAATTTAGGTAAAGGTTTAGCCCATTCGTCAAGTTCTGTGCCTTGAAACATTAACTCTGTAGGTGTAAAGCCTGTTGAAGTATGAATTAAATTATTTACAATATGCTGAAATGGAGCTAGGTATTCTACCCATTTTGTCTGTTTATTTGGTACATAAGTTCTTATAAAGCGATTAAATTCTTTAAAATTTCTCTCAATCGGGCTCGATTCTGGGTGAAATTTGGATACCAATATATGTTTTATGTTTTGAGATCCGAGAAATGTTTTCCATTTATTACTAGTGAAGTTTGTTGCATTATCAGTTAATATAATTTTCGGTTTTCCCACTAGTGGTATGTAGTCTTCTATCATGCGTTTGATTATTGATCCCGACAGTACTGCTTTTATAGCATACATTTTTAAGTACTTTGTGAAGACATCATAAAATGCGATCACATATCTAACTCCTCCCCTAGCTCGTGGATATGGTCCTGCTGCGTCCACGGAAACTAGTTCTCTTGGTCTAGTTGGAATGATAGGGTGTAATACGTCCAAACAAGATCTATTAAGATGTTTAACCTTCTGACATACTGTACACTTTTTTATTATTTGTTCAATCCTGCGTCTGAGATTTGGGAAGTAACAATACGTTGATATTTTCGCTGTACATTTTGATACCCCATAGTGTCCCCATACTCTATGTGTGTGTCTTGTTTGTGACCCCTGTTGTCAAATCGGTCGGCCGGTGGGGGCTCATTACGACCGATTGTTGTTTACCGGGGGAGACAACGGCGTTGCTTCAGTAGTGTCCGTTACCTCTACAAAGTGTACTGAGTGGTTATTCTGTCGCCAATTAGTTTCCGGACCGCTGCGTGCAACATTTTCTTGCGACCGGCCGTCGCTATTCCTCCTTGGTCTATCATTCCTATTACTGTAACTATTGTAATTTTCATTTGTGTGCCGCCTTTCATCACGCGGGCCTGACGAATCATTCACGTGATTTCTATCATTTCCATACCGGCGTGGACCGTAATCTGTACTATACCTTCGGTCTTCACGTCTCTGTGGCGCCGAATTCCTTCGATTTCCGTAATTCCAGGTTCCATTATTTGGCCTTGTCGCATACGGATGCCAACTGTGTGGGTTTTGTCCACTGCCATTAAAATGATATCCGTTACCGTTGTTTTGATTGGTTCCGGAATATTCATTCCGATTACCTGTGCTCGGCTCTTCTTCGTATATTAGATCAATTGAGTCAAGCACGGAAAGAAAGTATTCAAGGTCGTTCTCCGGTATGGTTACCAATTTTTCGCGTAAGTTCGCGGGTAGTTTGTTTTTCAGAATTTTGAGAACATCTACGTGCGGTATTGGATTGTTCCAATAGCGCGTCTTATTCAAGTACTTTTCGAAATACTTTCTCAACCCGCCGTTTTTGAGGTTGAACGGTTGTGGGTTGAATACTTCACGGCGCAGTCTTTCTTGGACCCCAGCAGACCAATATTTCTCCAAGAAAGCCCGTTCAAATTGTTCGTAGGTGACGCACTGTTCAGCCATGTCTGTGGCCCACAAAAGTGCGTCGCCTTGTGTGAAGCCTACTACATATCTAATCTTCTGTGCCTCAGTCCAGTTTCTTGGTAAGACATTTTTAAATGCTCTTACAAATACGACTGGATGAGTTTTTCTGGATTCTGTGGAGAAAACTGGAAACTGTCTATGTTTCAACAGGCTCTCATCGACTAGAATCGTCGAGATGCAAGGCGACACGCCTACTGCCTGTTGCAGCACCGCGTTTGGCGAATAGCCATTGTTTGCCTGTGCCGGTGCGTGCACATACGCCGGACTGGGCGCGTGATGTTCTGCGTTATTGACATCGTAATCTGGCACGGGCGAATAAGTGTCGCACTGCCTGTTGCTTGACGTAGGCAAGTCATTTGAAACATTCAGTCTACCAGCAATTTCCTTGCGTATTCTGTCCTCGGCTACTTTGATTTCATTACCTAATTTTTCAAAAAGTTTTGTTTCCCGGTCAGTTATTGATTCATTTACACTACCGTTTTCTAAAGTTTCATTTATTTTGATAATGTCCGCGTTGATACGTCGAGTCTCCTGTTTCAGAAAACCGACTTCTTCGTTAACTTTATTAACTTGGTCAGGTATTTCTTCACATGCGGACTGTACTCTTGTTAAATTTAATTGAATAGCCTGTACGTTTTCATGTATTTCTTTTTGTACGGTTTGTGTTTGATTGTGTGTTTCTACTATTTCTGACAGTTCCTGTTCCTGTTTGGTTGTAAGATCTGACAATTTCTTTTCTAAGTCATTTGCCAATACATTGTATACACTATTGACGGTTTTGATGACTTTGTCTTCGATCTTTTGATCGATTTCATTGGTGAGTTTATTTAAGCGTTGATCGAAATGTCTGTGTATGTTTTCAAATTGCGTGTTTACACTTGAAAACTGCTGTTGGAACCCAATTTCCATGTTTGACAATTTTGTGTTTGTCATTATTTCTAGATTCGCCAGTTTCTCGCTCACATTTGACATCAGACTATATAATGCCTCAAGCGTAACTGACGAAGCTTGTGTGTTTGTATTTATGCCATTATTTGTTGCCATTGTTTCTCTGCCACGGTCTGATTGAATCGAAACCGGGCTAGGTTCACTGACTTCACGCGAAATATTTTCATCTGATCTGGTAATCGATGCTTCATCGACTGTGCACAAGGTTTCATTTGCAAGTGGTTCGTTATTGTTAATCCCTGTGGAGTGCAATTGAATTGTATTTACTTCTACATTATGTTGTGCTGAAAAACTAATTGCGTCATCATTTACGTCACTATTGTCAGAATCGGTGACGTGTCCATGAACATTTGTCAAATTAAAGTTCTTCGATTCCATTGTGAAGATATTATTTTTATCTGTACTTTACTGTTAATCTAAATCTTTAAATTCTCTCGCAGTTGAATTAATAAAAATATCTCGCGATTGTTATTTGTTGCGCGTCGGAAATTTACAAGATGGCGCACTACGTCTTCTAATTCTGCGACTGTTGAACATAAAAAAGTAATTATCAAAGTGTAATTGTGTGTTGCCACAAACACTACCAGGATTTTAATATGGACAGGAAAAGGTTCTGCTTTAAGTGGAGCTAAGCCAAGGTGCAGCCACTGCATGCGTTTGCGCTTTCCTACCTTAATTCCGACTGAGCTGCGTCACTCACGATTACGTTAGTTTTGTAAATCCTTGTCCTTGTTCCTTCTGGTTATTGTGCCATCCGTTTATACAGTTAATATTGTTTCACTTTATTCGTCATTTTCCATGTGCGTCATGTAACAGAGAAACAGTAATTAGTACAAGTACATTTGTAGCACAACAATGAAGTACTTACTCTTTGTTCCACCAGCACTGTCCCTGTCAGCGGTCGCCAGTGTGGCGAAATAAATAAAAAACATTTTATATTTTAAATTCCACGTCATTGTTGATTTAATCAGAGTTCTCACCTTAGACGTAGAATTAGTCCTTCTGCCACAATATTAATTCATTAGTCGCCATCGATGTTCTTCTCTTTGTTGACCGTGTGTACCATCATGAGTCGGCATCGGTTCACTTCACGAAGACGGTGGAAACCAAGGAATACTATGCTACGTCGCTATAAATAATTTTCGTAACACTTCGATACTTTTCACTATTTTTTACTCACAACACAATAAGACTTGCTGTGCTCATCGCACAAACCATAATTACCAACCACATGGCTGCCTTTCCGCACAGTCCAAAATCACGTCCATCCTCCACAAGGCAACAATCGAAAGTGTCCCTTAGCTCCTTGGAGTATCAAACAAAAGAGAATCCAATGTGAACTTTACAAAGATTATAATATACATGCCTCTCAATTTATCTTTGGCGCAGCTTTTAAGATATCGTATGTCTCTGCATAGGAATGTGTCATTACAACTCACAGGAGAGATTCAAATCATAGAAAGTTAAAGTGTCAGTCATCTTGTACTTAAGACGGCATTGTGCCTTTTGTATTACATTCCGATGCAATTTCTGTGTTTCATCGTCAATAAGTAGGTCCAACGGCTACAGTAAACCTGAAGTTAAGCATCGGAATCTAAAACTTGACTCACAGGAGAGGTTCAATTCATAGATCGTTAGAGTTTCGGTCCTCTTGCACCTAAGTCGGCATTGTGCCTTTTGTAATGAATTCCGATGCAATTTCTGTGTTTAATCGTCAGTAAGAGGGTCCACGGGATACAGTAAACCTGAAGTGAAGCATCGGAATCTAAAACTGGAATCACAGGAGAGGTTCATATCATTGATAGGTAGAGTGTCAGTTCTCTTTTACTTAAGTCGGCATTGTTCCTTTTGTATTAAATTCGGATGCAATTTCTGTGTTTCATCGTCAATAAGAAGGTCCAAGGAATACAGTAAACCTGAAGTGAAGCATCGTAATCTAAAACTGGACTCACAGAAGAGGTTCAAATCATAGGAAGTTAGAGTGTCAGTCATCTTGTACTTAAGTCGGCATTGTGCCTTTTGTATTAAATTCCGATGCAATTTCTGTGTTTAATCGTCAATAAGAAGGTCCAAGGGATTCAGTAAACCTGAAGTGAAGCATCGGAATCTAAAACTTGACTCACAGGAGAGGTTCAAATCATAGAAAGTTAGAGTGTCGGTCCTCTTGTACTTAAGTCGGCATTGTCCTTTTGTATTAAATTCGGATGCAATTTCTGTGTTTCATCGTCAATAAGAAGGTCCAAGGGATAGAGTAAAGCTGAAGTGAAGCATCGGAATCTAAAACTTCACTCACAGGAGAGGTTCAAATCATAGAAAGTAAGAGTGTCAGTCCTCTTGTACTTACGTCGGCATTGTTCCTTTTGTATTAACTTCGGATGCAATTTCTGTGTTTCATCATCAATAACAAGGTCCAAGAGATACAGTAAAACTGAAGAAAAGCATCGGAATCAAAAACTGGACTCACAGCAGAGGTTCAAATTATGGAAAGTTAGAGTGTCGGTCCTCTTGTACTTAAGTCGGCATTGTTCCTTTTGTATTAAATTCTGATGCAATTTCTGTGTTTCATCGTCAATAAGAAGGTCCAAGGGATACAGTAATTCTGAAGTGAAGCATCGGAATCTAAAACTGACTCACAGGAGACGTTCATATCATAGAAAGTTATAGTGTCAGTCCTCTTGTACTTAAGTCGGCATTGTTCCTTTTGTATTAAATTCGGATGCAATTTCTGTGTTTCATCGTCAATAAGAAGGTCCAAGGTATACAGTAAACCTAAAGTGAAGCATCGGAATCTAAAACTTGACTCACAGGAGAGTTAAAATCATAGAAAGTTAGAGCGTCAGCCCTCTTGTACTTAAGTTGGCATTGTTCCTTTTGTATTAAATTGGGATGGAATTTCTGTGTTTCATCGTCAATAAAAAGTCCAAGGGATGCAGGAAACCTGAAGTGAAGCATCGGAATCTAAAACTGGAATCACAGGAGAGTTTCAAATCATAGAAAGTTAAAGTGTCAGTCATCTTGTACTTAAGACGGCTTTGTGCCTTTTGTATTACATTCCGATGCAATTTCTGTGTTTCATCATCAATAAGTAGGTCCAAGGGCTACAGTAAACCTGAAGTTAAGCATCGGAATCTAAAACTTTACTCACAGGAGAGGTTCAATTCATAGATCGTTAGAGTTTCGGTCCTCTTGTACCTAAGTCGGCATTGTGCCTTTTGTATTAAATTCCGATGCAATTTCTGTGTTTAATCGTCAGTAAGAAGGTCCACGGGATACAGTAAAAATGAAGTGAAGCATCGGAATCTAAACCTTGACTCACAGGAGAGGTTCAAATCATAGAAAGTTAGAGTGTCGGTCCTCTTGTACTTATGTCGGCATTGTTCCTTTTGTATTAAATTCGGATGCAATTTCTGTGTTTTATCGTCAATAAGAAGGTCCAAGGGATACAGGAAACCTGAAGTGAAGCATCGGAATCTAAAACTGGACTCACAGGAGAGGTTCAAATCATAGAAAGTTAGTGTGTCAGTCCTCTTGTACTTATGTTGGCATTGTTCTTTTGTATTAAATTCCGATGCAATTTCTGTGTTTCATCGTCAATAAGTAGGTCCAAGGGCTACACTAAACCTGAAGTTAAGCATCGGAATCTAAAACTTTACTCACAGGAGAGGTTCAATTCATAGATCGTTAGAGTTTCGGTCCTCTTGTACCTAAGTCGGCATTGTGCCTTTTGTATTAAATTCCGATGCAATTTCTGTGTTTAATCGTCAGTAAGAAGGTCCACGGGATACAGTAAAAATGAAGTGAAGCATCGGAATCTAAACCTTGACTCACAGGAGAGGTTCAAATCATAGAAAGTTAGAGTGTCGGTCCTCTTGTACTTAAGTCGGCATTGTTTCTTTTGTATTAAATTGGGATGCAATTTTTGTGTTTTATCGTCAATAAGAAGGTCCAAGGGATACAGGAAACCTGAAGTGAAGCATCGGAATCCAAAACTGGACTCACAGGAGAGGTTCAAATCATAGAAAGTTAGTGTGTCAGTCCTCTTGTACTTATGTTGGCATTGTTCTTTTGTATTAAATTCCGATGCAATTTCTGTGTTTCATCGTCAATAAGAAGGTCCAAGGGATACAGTGAACCTGAAGTGAAGCGTCGGAATCTAAAACTGGACTCACAGGAGAGATTCAAATCATAGAAAGTTAAAGTGTCAGTCATCTTGTACTTAAGACGGCATTGTGCCTTTTGTATTACATTCCGATGCAATTTCTGTGTTTCATCGTCAATAAGTAGGTCCAACGGCTACAGTAAACCTGAAGTTAAGCATCGGAATCTAAAACTTGACTCACAGGAGAGGTTCAATTCAAAGATCGTTAGAGCTTCGGTCCTCTTGTACCTAAGTCGGCATTCTGCCTTTTGTAATAAATTCCGATGCAATTTCTGTGTTTAATCGTCAGTAAGAGGGTCCACGGGATACAGTAAAATTGAAGTGAAGCATCGGAATCTAAACCTTGACTCACAGGAGAGGTTCAAATCATAGAAAGTTAGAGTGTCGGTCCTCTTGTACTTAAGTCGGCATTGTGCCTTCTGTATTAAATTCCGATGCAATTTCTGTGTTTCATCGTCAATAAGAAGGTCCAAGGGATACAGTAAACCTGAAGGGAAGCATCGGAATCTAAAACTGGACTCACAGGAGAGGTTCAAAACATAGAAAGTAAGAGTGTCAGTCCTCTTGTACTTAAGTCGGCATTGTTCCTTTTGTATTAACTTCGGATGCAATATCTGTGTTTCATCATCAATAAGAAGGTCCAAGGGATACAGTAAAACTGAAGTGAAGCATCGGAATCTAAAAATGGACTCATAGGAGAGGTTCGAATCATAGAAAGTTAGAGTGTCAGTCAACTTGTACTTAAGTCAGCGTTGTACGTTTTGTATTAAATTCGGATGCAATTTCTGTGTTTCATCATCAATAAGAAGGTCCAAGGGATACAGTAAACCTGAAGTGAATCATCGGAATCTAAAACTGGACCCACAGGAGAGGTTCATATCATTGATAGGTAGAGTGTCAGTCCTCTTTTACTTAAGTCGGCATTGTTCCTTTTGTATTAAATTCGGATGCAATTTCTGTGTTTCATCGTCAATAAGTAGGTCCAAGGGATACAGTAAACCTGAAATGAAACATCGGAATGTAAAACTGGATTCACAGGAGAGGTACAAATCATAGAAAGTTAGAGAGTCAGTCATCTTGTACTTAAGTCGGCATTATGCCCTTTGTATTAAATTCGGATGTAATTTCTGTGTTTCATCGTCAATAAGGAGGTCCAAGCAAATACAGTAAACCTGAAGTGACGCATCGGAATCTAGAACCTGACTCACAGGAGAGGTTCAAATCATAGAAAGTTAGAGTGTCAGTCCTCTTGTACTTAAGTCGGCATTGTTCCTTTTGTATTAAATTCGGATGCAATTTCTGTATTTCATCGTCAATAAGAAGGTCCAAGGGATACAGCAAACCTGAAGTGAAGCATCGGAATCTAAAACTTGACTCACAGGTGAGGTTCATATCATAGAAAGGTAGAGTGTCAGTCATCTTGTACTTAAGTCGGCATTGTGCCTTTTGTATTAAATTCGAATGCAATTTCTGTGTTTCATCCTAAATAAGAAGGTCCAAGGAATACAGTAAACCTGAAGTTAAGCATCGTAATCTAAAACTGGACTCACAGGAGAGGTTCAAATCATAGGAAGTTAGAGTGTCAGTCATCTTGTACTTAAGTCGGCATTGTGCCTTTTGTATTAAATTCCGATGCAATTTCTGTGTTTAATCGTCAATAAGAAGGTCCAAGGGATTCAGTAAACCTGAAGTGAAGCATCGGAATCTAAACCTTGACTCACAGGAGAGGTTCAGATCATAGAAAGTTAGAGTGTCGGTCCTCTTGTACTTAAGTCGGCATTGTTCCTTTTGTATTAAATTCGGATGCAATTTCTGTGTTTTATCGTCAATAAGAAGGTCCAAGGGATACAGGAAACCTGAAGTGAAGCATCGGAATCTAAAACTGGACTCACAGGAGAGGTTCAAATCATAGAAAGTTAGTGTGTCAGTCCTCTTGTACTTATGTTGGCATTGTTCTTTTGTATTAAATTCCGATGCAATTTCTGTGTTTCATCGTCAATAAGTAGGTCCAAGGGCTACACTAAACCTGAAGTTAAGCATCGGAATCTAAAACTTTACTCACAGGAGAGGTTCAATTCATAGATCGTTAGAGTTTCGGTCCTCTTGTACCTAAGTCGGCATTGTGCCTTTTGTATTAAATTCCGATGCAATTTCTGTGTTTAATCGTCAGTAAGAAGGTCCACGGGATACAGTAAAAATGAAGTGAAGCATCGGAATCTAAACCTTGACTCACAGGAGAGGTTCAAATCATAGAAAGTTAGAGTGTCGGTCCTCTTGTACTTAAGTCGGCATTGTTTCTTTTGTATTAAATTGGGATGCAATTTTTGTGTTTTATCGTCAATAAGAAGGTCCAAGGGATACAGGAAACCTGAAGTGAAGCATCTCAATCCAAAACTGGACTCACAGGAGAGGTTCAAATCATAGAAAGTTAGTGTGTCAGTCCTCTTGTACTTATGTTGGCATTGTTCTTTTGTATTAAATTCCGATGCAATTTCTGTGTTTCATCGTCAATAAGAAGGTCCAAGGGATACAGTGAACCTGAAGTGAAGCGTCGGAATCTAAAACTGGACTCACAGGAGAGATTCAAATCATAGAAAGTTAAAGTGTCAGTCATCTTGTACTTAAGACGGCATTGTGCCTTTTGTATTACATTCCGATGCAATTTCTGTGTTTCATCGTCAATAAGTAGGTCCAACGGCTACAGTAAACCTGAAGTTAAGCATCGGAATCTAAAACTTGACTCACAGGAGAGGTTCAATTCATAGATCGTTAGAGCTTCGGTCCTCTTGTACCTAAGTCGGCATTCTGCCTTTTGTAATAAATTCCGATGCAATTTCTGTGTTTAATCGTCAGTAATAGGGTCCACGGGATACAGTAAAATTGAAGTGAAGCATCGGAAACTAAACCTTGACTCACAGGAGAGGTTCAAATCATAGAAAGTTAGAGTGTCGGTCCTCTTGTACTTAATTCGGCATTGTGCCTTCTGTATGAAATTCCGATGCAATTTCTGTGTTTCATCGTCAATAAGAAGGTCCAAGGGATACAGTAAACCTGAAGGGAAGCATCGGAATCTAAAACTGGACTCACAGGAGAGGTTCAAAACATAGAAAGTAAGAGTGTCAGTCCTCTTGTACTTAAGTCGGCATTGTTCCTTTTGTATTAACTTCGGATGCAATATCTGTGTTTCATCATCAATAAGAAGGTCCAAGGGATACAGTAAAACTGAAGTGAAGCATCGGAATCTAAAACTGGACTCATAGGAGAGGTTCGAATCATAGAAAGTTAGAGTGTCAGTCAACTTGTACTTAAGTCAGCGTTGTATGTTTTGTATTAAATTCGGATGAAATTTCTGTGTTTCATCATCAATAAGAAGGTCCAAGGGATACAGTAAACCTGAAGTGAATCATCGGAATCTAAAACTGGACCCACAGGAGAGGTTCATATCATTGATAGGTAGAGTGTCAGTCCTCTTTTACTTAAGTCGGCATTGTTCCTTTTGTATTAAATTCGGATGCAATTTCTGTGTTTCATCGTCAATAAGTAGGTCCAAGGGATACAGTTAACCTGAAATGAAACATCGGAATGTAAAACTGGATTCACAGGAGAGGTACAAATCATAGAAAGTTAGAGAGTCAGTCATCTTGTACTTAAGTCGGCATTATGCCCTTTGTATTAAATTCGGATGTAATTTCTGTGTTTCATCGTCAATAAGGAGGTCCAAGCAAATACAGTAAACCTGAAGTGACGCATCGGAATCTAAAACTGGACTCACAGTAGAGGTTCAATACATAGAAAGTTAGAGTGTCAGTCATCTAGTACTTAAGTCTTCACTGTGCCTTTTGTATTAAATTCGGATGCAATTTCTGTGTTTCATCGTCAATAAGAAGGTCCAAGGGATACAGTAAACCTGAAGTGAAGCATCGGAATCTAGAACCTGACTCACAGGAGAGGTTCAAATCATAGAAAGTTAGAGTGTCAGTCCTCTTGTACTTAAGTCGGCATTGTTCCTTTTGTATTAAATTCGGATGCAATTTCTGTATTTCATCGTCAATAAGAAGGTCCAAGGGATACAGTAAACCTAAAGTGAAGCATCGGAATCTAAAACTTGACTCACAGGTGAGGTTCATATCATAGAAAGGTAGAGTGTCAGTCATCTTGTACTTATGTCGGCATTGTGCCTTTTGTATTAAATTCGAATGCAATTTCTGTGTTTCATCCTAAATAAGAAGGTCCAAGGAATACAGTAAACCTGAAGTTAAGCATCGTAATCTAAAACTGGACTCACAGGAGAGGTTCAAATCATAGGAAGTTAGAGTGTCAGTCATCTTGTACTTAAGTCGGCATTGTGCCTTTTGTATTAAATTCCGATGCAATTTCTGTGTTTAATCGTCAATAAGAAGGTCCAAGGGATTCAGTAAACCTGAAGTGAAGCATCGGAATCTAAAACTTGACTCACAGGAGAGGTTCAAATCATAGAAAGTTAGAGTGTCGGTCCTCTTGTACTTAAGTCGGCATTGTTCTATTGTATTAAATTCGGATGCAATTTCTGTGTTTCATCGTCAATAAGAAGGTCCAAGGGATAGAGTAAAGCTGAAGTGAAGCATCGGAATCTAAAACTTCACTCACAGGAGAGGTTCAAATCATAGAAAGTAAGAGTGTCTGTCCTCTTGTACTTACGTCGGCATTGTTCCTTTTGTATTAACTTCGGATGCAATTTCTGTGTTTCATCATCAATAACAAGGTCCAAGAGATACAGTAAAACTGAAGTGAAGCATCGGAATCTAAAACTGGACTCACAGGAGAGGTTCAAATCATGGAAAGTTAGAGTGTCGGTCCTCTTGTACTTAAGTCGGCATTGTTCCTTTTGTATTAAATTCGGATGGAATTTCTATGTTTCATCGTCAATAAAAAGGTCCAAGGGATACAGGAAACCTGAAGTGAAGCATCGGAAACTAAAACTGGACTCACAGGAGAGGTTCAAATCATAGAAAGTTAGAGTGTCAGTCATCTTGTACTTATGTCGGCACTGTTCCTTTTGTATTAAATTCGGATGCAATTTCTGTGTTTCATCGTCAATAAGAAGGTCCAAGGGATACAGTAAAACTAAAGTGAAGCATCGGAATCTAAAACTGGACTCACATTTGAGGTTCAAATCACGGAAAGTTAGAGTGCCAGTCAACATGTACTTAAGTCGGCGTTGTGCCTTTTGTATTAAATTCGGATGCAATTTCTGTGTTTCATCGTCAATAAGAAGGTCCAAGGGATACAGTTAACCTGAGGTGATGCATCGGAATCTAAAACTTGACTCACAGGAGTGGTTCATATCATAGAAAGTTAGAGTGTCAGTCCACTTTTACATAAGTCGGCATTGTTCCTTTTGTATTAAATTCGGATGCAATTTCCGTGTTTCATCGTCAATAGGTAGGACCAAGGGATACAGTAAACCTGAAGTGAAACATCGGAATGTAAAACTGGACTCACAGGAGAGGTTCAAATCATAGGAGGTTAGAGTGTCAGTCATCTTGTACTTAACTCGGCATTATGCCCTTTGTATTAAATTCGCATGTAATTTCTGTATTTCATCGTCAATACGAAGGTCCAGGGGATACAGTAAACCTAAAGTGAAGCATCGGAATCTAAAACTTGACTCACAGGAGAGGTTCAAATCATAGAAAGTTAGTGTGTCTGTCCTCTTGTACTTAAGTTGGCATTGTTCTTTTGTATTAAATTCGGATGCAATTTCTGTGTTTCATCGTCAATAAGAAGGTCCAAGGGATACAGTGAACCTGAAGTGGAGCGTCGGAATCTAAAACTGGACTCACAGGAGAGATTCAAATCATAGAAAGTTAAAGTGTCAGTCATCTTGCACTTAAGACGGCATTGTGCCTTTTGTATTACATTCCGATGCAATTTCTGTGTTTCATCGTCAATAAGAACATCCAAGGGACACAGGAAACCTGAAGTGAAGCATCGGAATCTAAAATGTGACACAGAGGAGAGGTTCAATTCATAGATCGTTAGAGTGTCCGTCCTCTTGTACCTAAGTCGGCATTGTGCCTTTTGTATTAAATTCGGATGCAATTTCTTTGTTTCATCGTCAATAAGAAGGTCCAGGGGATACAATAAACCTGAAGTGAAGCATCGGAATCTAGAATTTGACTCACAGGAGATGTTCAAATCATAGAAAGTGAGATTGTCAGTCCTCTTGTACTTAAGTCGGCATTGTTCTTTTGTATTAAATTCGGATGCAATTTCTGTGTTTCATCGTCAATAAGAAGGTCCAAGGGATAGAGTAAAGCTGAAGTGAAGCATCGGAATCTAAAACTGGACTCACAGGAGAGGTTCAAATCATAGAAAGTTAGAGTGTCAGTCATCTTGTACTTAAGTCGGCATTGTTCCTTTTGTATTAAATTCGGATGCAATTTCTGTATTTCATCGTCAATAAGAAGGTCCAATGCATACAGTAAACCTGAAGTGAAGCATCGGAATCTAAAACTTGACTCACAGGTGAGTTTCATATTATAGAAAGGTAGAGTGTCAGTCATCTTGTACTTAAGTCGGCATTGTGCCTTTTGTATTAAATTCGGATGCAATTTCTGTGTTTCATCGTAAATAAGAAGGTCCAAGGAATACAGTAAACCTGAAGTGAAGCATCGTAATCTAAAACTGGACTCACAGGAGAGGTTCAAATCATAGGAAATTAGAGTGTCAGTCATCTTGTACTTAAGTCGGCATTGTGCCTTTTGTATTAAATTCCGATGCAATTTCTGTGTTTAATCGTCAATAAGAAGGTCCAAGGGATTCAGTAAACCTGAAGTGAAGCATCGGAATCTAAAACTTGACTCACAGGGGAGGTTCAAATCATAGAAAGTTAGAGTGTCGGTCCTCTTGTACTTAAGTCGGCATTGTTCTTTTGTATTAAATTCGGCTGCAATTTCTGTGTTTCATCGTCAATAAGAAGGTCCAAGGGATAGAGTAAAGCTGAAGTGAAGCATCGGAATCTAAAACTTCACTCACAGGAGAGGTTCATATCATAGAAAGTAAGAGTGTCAGTCCTCTTGTACTTACGTCGGCATTGTTCCTTTTGTATTAACTTCGGATGCAATTTCTGTGTTTCATCATCACTAACAAGGTCCAAGAGATACAGTAAAACTGAAGTGAAGCATCGGAATCTAAAACTGGACTCACAGGAGAGGTTCACATCATGGAAAGTTAGAGTGTCGGTCCTCTTGTACTTAAGTCGGCATTGTTCCTTTTGTATTAAATTCGGATGCAATTTCTGTGTTTCATCGTCAATAAAAAGGTCCAAGGGATACAGGAAACCTGAAGTGAAGCATTGGAAACTAAAACTGGACTCACAGGAGAGGTTCAAATCATAGAAAGTTAGAGTGTCAGTCATCTTGTACTTATGTCGGCACTGTTCCTTTTGTATTAAATTCGGATGCAATTTCTGTGTTTCATCGTGAATAAGAAGGTCCAAGGGATACAGTAAAACTAAAGTGAAGCATCGGAATCTAAAACTGGACTCACAGGTGAGGTTCAAATCATGGAAAGTTAGAGTGTCAGTCAACTTGTACTTAAGTCGGCGTTGTGCCTTTTGTATTAAATTCGGATGCAATTTCTGTGTTTCATCGTCAATAGGGAAGGTCCAAGGGATACAGTTAACCTGAGGTGATGCATCGGAATCTAAAACTGGACTCACAGGAGTGGTTCATATCATAGAAAGTTAGAGTGTCAGTCCACTTTTACATAAGTCGGCATTGTTCCTTTTGTATTAAATTCGGATGCAATTTCCGTGTTTCATCGTCAATAGGTAGGACCGAGGGATACAGTAAACCTGAAGTGAAACATCGGAATGTAAAACTGGACTCACAGGAGATGTTCAAATCATAGGAGGTTAGAGTGTCAGTCATCTTGTACTTAACTCGGCATTATGCCCTTTGTATTAAATTCGCATGTAATTTCTGTGTTTCATCGTCAATACGAAGGTCCAGGGGATACAGTAAACCTAAAGTGAAGCATCGGAATCTAAAACTTGACCCACAGGAGAGGTTCAAATCATAGAATGTTAGTGTGTCTGTCCTCTTGTACTTAAGTTGGCATTGTTCTTTTGTATTAAATTCGGATGCAATTTCTGTGTTTCATCGTCAATAAGAAGGTCCAAGGGATACAGTGAACCTGAAGTGGAGCGTCGGAATCTAAAACTGGACTCACAGGAGAGATTCAAATCATAGAAAGTTAAAGTGTCAGTCATCTTGTACTTAAGACGGCATTGTGCCTTTTGTATTAAATTCCGAAGCAATTACTGTGTTTCATCGTCAATAAGAACATCCAAGGGATACAGGAAACCTGAAGTGAAGCATCGGAATCTAAAATGTGACTCAGAGGAGAGGTTCAATTCATAGAACGTTAGAGTGTCCGTCCTCTTGTACCTAAGTCGGCATTGTGCCTTTTGTATTAAATTCCGATGCAATTTCTGTGTTTTATCGTCAATAAGAAGGTCCAAGGGAGACAGTAAAAATGAAGTGAAGCATCGGAATCTAAAACTTGACTCACAGGAGAGGCTCAAATCATAGAAAGTTAAAGTGTCGGTCTTCTTGTACTTAAGTCGGCATTGTTCCTTTTCTATTAAATTCGGATGCAATGTCTGTGTTTCATCGTCAATAAGAACATCCAATGGATACAGGAAACCTGACGTGAAGCATCGGAATCTAAAACTGGACTCACAGGAGAGGTTCAAATCATAGAAAGTTAGAGTGTCAGTCATCTTGTACTTAAGTCGGCATTGTTCCTTTTGTATTAAATTCGGATGCAATTTCTGTGTTTCATCATCAATAAGAAGGTCCAAGGGATACAGTAAACCTGAAGAGAAGCATCGGAATCTAAAACTGGACTCACAGGAGAGGTTCAAATCATAGAAAGTAAGAGTGTCAGTCCTCTTGTACTTAAGTCGGCATTGTTCCTTATGTATTAACTTCGGATGCAATTTCTGTGTTTCATCATCAATAAGAAGGACCAAGGGATACAGTAAAAC
This sequence comes from Schistocerca americana, assembly GCF_021461395.2. NCBI lineage: Eukaryota > Metazoa > Arthropoda > Insecta > Orthoptera > Acrididae > Schistocerca > Schistocerca americana. The sequence goes on from NC_060128.1 coordinate 2,314,721, forward strand.
TGAAGTGAACCATCGGAATCTAAAACTGGACTCATAGGAGAGGTTCAAATCATAGAAAGTTAGAGTGTCAGTCAACTTGTACTTAAGTCAGCGTTGTGCCTTTTGTATTAAATTTGGATGCAATTTCGGTGTTTCATCGTCAATAAGGAGGTCCAAGCGTATACAGTAAACCTGAAGTGACGCATCGGAATCTAAAACTGGACTCACAGTAGAGGTTCATATCATAGAAAATTAGAGTGTCAGTCCTCTTTTACTTAAAAGGGTATTGTTCCCTTTGTATTAAATTCGGATTCAATTTCTGTGCTTCAGCGTCAGTAAGAAGGTCCAAGGGATACAGTAAACCTGAAGTGAAGCATCGGAACCTAAAACTGGACTCACAGGAGAGGTTCAAATCATAGAAAGTTAGAGTGTAAGTCATCTTGTACTTGAGTCGGCATTATGCCCTTTGTATTAAATTCGGATGCAATTTCTGTGTTTCATCGTCAATAAGAATGTCCAAGGGATACAGTAAACCTGAAGTGAAGCATCGGAATCCAAAACTTAACGCACAATAGTGGTTCAAATCATAGAAAGTTAGAGTGTCAGTCATCATGTGCTTAAGTCGGCATTGTGCCTTTTGTATTAAATTTGGATGCAATTTCTGTGTTTCATCGTCAATAAGAAGGTCCAAGGAATACAGTAAACAGGAAGTGAAGCATCGGAATCTAAAACTTGACTCACAGGAGAGGTTCTAATCATAGAATGTTAAAGTGTCGGTCCTCTTGTACTGATGTCGGCATTGTTCTTTTGTATTAAATTCGGATGCAACTTCTGTGTTTCATCGTCAATAAGAAGGTCCAAGGGATACAGTAAACCTGAAGTGAAGCATCGGAATCTAAAACTTGACTCACAGGAGAGGTTTAAATCATAGAAAGTTAGAGTGTCAGTCATCTTGTACATGAGTCGGCATTGTGCCTTTTGTACTAAATTCGGACGCAATTTCTGAGTTTCATCGTCAATACGAAGGTCCAAGGGATACAGTAAACCTGAAGTGAAGCATCGGAATCTAAAACTTGACTCACAGGAGAGGTTCATATCATAGAAATTTATAGTGTCAGTGCTCTTGTACTTAAGTCGGCATTGTGCCTTTTGTATTAAATTCGGATGCAATTTCTGTGTTTCATCGTCAATAAGAAGGTCCAAGGGATACAGTAAACCTGAAGTGAAGCATCGGAATCTAAAACTGGACTCACTGGAGAGGTTCAAATCATAGAAAGTTAGAGAGTCCGTAATCTTGTACTTAAGTCGGCATTGTTCCTTTTGTATTAAATTGGGATGCAATTTCTGTGTTTCATCGTCAATAAGAAGGTCCAAGGGATACAGTAAACCTGAAGTGCAGCATCGGAATCTAAAACTTGAGTCACAGGAAAGGTTCAAATCATAGAAAGTAAGAGTGTCAGTCATCTAGTACTTAAGTCGACATTGTTCCTTTTGTATTAAATTCGGATGCAATTTCTGTGTTTCATCATCAATAAGAAGGTCCAAGGGATACAGTAAACCTGAAGAGAAGCATCGGAATCTAAAACTGGACTCACAGGAGAGGTTCAAATCATAGAAAGTAAGAGTGTCAGTCCTCTTGTACTTAAGTCGGCATTGTTCCTTATGTATTAACTTCGGATGCAATTTCTGTGTTTCATCATCAATAAGAAGGACCAAGGGATACAGTAAAACTGAAGTGAACCATCGGAATCTAAAACTGGACTCATAGGAGAGGTTCAAATCATAGAAAGTAAGAGTGTCAGTCCTCTTGTACTTAAGTCGGCATTGTTCCTTATGTATTAACTTCGGATGCAATTTCTGTGTTTCATCATCAATAAGAAGGACCAAGGGATACAGTAAAACTGAAGTGAACCATCGGAATCTAAAACTGGACTCATAGGAGAGGTTCAAATCATAGAAAGTTAGAGTGTCAGTCAACTTGTACTTAAGTCAGCGTTGTGCCTTTTGTATTAAATTTGGATGCAATTTCGGTGTTTCATCGTCAATAAGGAGGTCCAAGCGTATACAGTAAACCTGAAGTGACGCATCGGAATCTAAAACTGGACTCACAGTAGAGGTTCATATCATAGAAAATTAGAGTGTCACTCCTCTTTTACTTAAAAGGGTATTGTTCCCTTTGTATTAAATTCGGATTCAATTTCTGTGCTTCAGCGTCAGTAAGAAGGTCCAAGGGATACAGTAAACCTGAAGTGAAGCATCGGAACCTAAAACTGGACTCACAGGAGAGGTTCAAATCATAGAAAGTTAGAGTGTAAGTCATCTTGTACTTGAGTCGGCATTATGCCCTTTGTATTAAATTCGGATGCAATTTCTGTGTTTCATCGTCAATAAGAATGTCCAAGGGATACAGTAAACCTGAAGTGAAGCATCGGAATCCAAAACTTAACGCACAATAGTGGTTCAAATCATAGAAAGTTAGAGTGTCAGTCATCATGTACTTAAGTCGGCATTGTGCCTTTTGTATTAAATTTGGATGCAATTTCTGTGTTTCATCGTCAATAAGAAGGTCCAAGGAATACAGTAAACCGGAAGTGAAGCATCGGAATCTAAAACTTGACTCACAGGAGAGGTTCTAATCATAGAATGTTAAAGTGTCGGTCCTCTTGTACTGATGTCGGCATTGTTCTTTTGTATTAAATTCGGATGCAACTTCTGTGTTTCATCGTCAATAAGAAGGTCCAAGGGATACAGTAAACCTGAAGTGAAGCATCGGAATCTAAAACTTGACTCACAGGAGAGGTTTAAATCATAGAAAGTTAGAGTGTCAGTCATCTTGTACTTGAGTCGGCATTGTGCCTTTTGTACTAAATTCGGACGCAATTTCTGAGTTTCATAGTCAATACGAAGGTCCAAGGGATACAGTAAGCCTGAAGTGAAGCATCGGAATCTAAAACTTGACTCACAGGAGAGGTTCATATCATAGAAATTTATAGTGTCAGTGCTCTTGTACTTAAGTCGGCATTGTGCCTTTTGTATTAAATTCGGATGCAATTTCCGTGTTTCATCGTCAATAAGAAGGTCCAAGGGATACAGTAAACCTGAAGTGAAGCATCGGAATCTAAAACTGGACTCACTGGAGAGGTTCAAATCATAGAAAGTTAGAGAGTCCGTAATCTTGTACTTAAGTCGGCATTGTTCCTTTTGTATTAAATTGGGATGCAATTTCTGTGTTTCATCGTCAATAAGAAGGTCCAAGGGATACAGTAAACCTGAAGTGCAGCATCGGAATCTAAAACTTGAGTCACAGGAAAGGTTCAAATCATAGAAAGTAAGAGTGTCAGTCATCTAGTACTTAAGTCGACATTGTTCCTTTTGTATTAAATTCGGATGCAACTTCTGTGTTTCATCGTCAATAGGAAGGTCCAAGGGATACACTAAACCTGAAGTGAAGCATCGGAATCTAAAACTTAACTCACAGGAGAGGTTCAAATCATAGAAAGTTAGAGTGTCAGTCATCTTGTACTTAAGTCGGCATTGTGCCTTTTGTATTAAAGTCGGATGCAATTTCTGAGTTTCATCGTCGATACGAAGGTCCAAGGGAAACAGTAAACCTGAAGTGAAGCATCGGAATCCAAAACTTGACTCACAGGAGATGTTCATATCATAGAAAGTTATAGTGTCAGTGCTCTTGTACTTAAGTCGGCATTGTGCCTTTTGTATTAAATTCGGATGCAATTTCTGTGTTTCATCGTCAATAAGTAGGTCCAAGAGATACAGTAAACCTGAAGTGAAACATCGGAATGTAAAACTGGATTCACAGGTGAGGTACAAATCATAGAAAGTTAGAGTGTCAGTCATCTTGTACTTAAGTCGGCATTATGCCCTTTGTATTAAATTCGGATGCAATTTCTGTGTTTCATCGTCAATAAGAAGGTCCAAGGGATACAGGAAACCTGAAGTAAAGAATCTGAATCTAAAACTGGACTCACAGGAGAGGGTTAAATCATAGAAAGTTAGAGTGTCAGTCATCTTGTACTTATGTCGGCATTGGGCCTTATGTATTACATTCGGATGCAATTTCTGTGTTTCATTATCAATAAGAAGGTCCAAGGGATACAGTAAACCTGAAGTGAAGCATCGGAATCTAAAACTGGACCCACAGGAGAGGTTCATATCATAGAAAGGTAGAGTGTCAGTCCTCTTTTAATTAAGTCGGCATTGTTCCTTTTGTATTAAATTCGGATGCAATTTCTGTGTTTCATCGTCAATAAGTAGGTCCAAGGGATACAGTAAACCTGAAGTGAAACATCGGAATGTAAAACTGGATTCACAGGTGAGGTACAAATCATAGAAAGTTAGAGTGTCAGTCATCTTGTACTTAAGTCGGCATTATGCCCTTTGTATTAAATTTGGATGTAATTTCTGTGTTTCATCGTCAATAAGGAGGTCCAAGCGTATACAGTAAACCTGAAGTGACGCATCGGAATCTAAAACTGGACTCACAGTAGAGGTTCATATCATAGAAAATTAGAGTGTCAGTTCTCTTTTACTTAAAAGGGTATTGTTTCCTTTGTATTAAATTCGGATTCAATTTCTGTGCTTCAGAGTCAGTAGGAAGGTCCAAGGGATACAGTAAACCTGAAGTGAAGCATCGGAATCTAAAACTGGACTCAGAGGAGAGGTTCAAATCATAGAAAGTTAGAGTGTCAGTCATCATGTACTTAATTCGGCATTATGCCCTTTGTATTAAATTCGGATGCAATTTCTGTGTTTCATCGTCAATACGAAGGTCCAAGGGATACAGAAGACTTGAAGTGAAGCTTCGGAATCTAAAACTGACTCACAGGAGAGGTTCATATCATAGAAAGTTAGAGTGTCAGTCCTCTTGTACTTAAGTCGGCATTTTTCCTTTTGTATTAAATTCGGATGGAATTCCTGTGTTTCATCGTCAATAAGAAGGTCCAAGGGATACAGTAAACCTGAAGTGAAACATCGGAATCTAAAACTGGACTTACAGGAGAGGTTCAAATCATAGAAAGTTAGAGTGTTAGTCATCTTCTACTTAAGTCGGCATTGTGCCTTTTGTATTAAATTCGGATGCAATTTCTTTGTTTCATCGTCAATAAGAAGGTCCAGGGGATACAATATACCTGAAGTGAAGCATCGGAATCTAGAATTTGACTCACAGGAGATGTTCAAATCATAGAAAGTGAGATTGTCAGTCCTCTTGTACTTAAGTCGGCATTGTTCTTTTGTATTAAATTCGGATGCAATTTCTGTGTTTCATCGTCAATAAGAAGGTCCAAGGGATAGAGTAAAGCTGAAGTGAAGCATCGGAATCTAAAACTTCACTCACAGGAGAGGTTCATATCATAGAAAGTAAGAGTGTCAGTCCTCTTGTACTTACGTCGGCATTGTTCCTTTTGTATTAACTTCGGATGCAATTTCTGTGTTTCATCATCACTAACAAGGTCCAAGAGATACAGTAAAACTGAAGTGAAGCATCGGAATCTAAAACTGGACTCACAGGAGAGGTTCACATCATGGAAAGTTAGAGTGTCGGTCCTCTTGTACTTAAGTCGGCATTGTTCCTTTTGTATTAAATTCGGATGCAATTTCTGTGTTTCATCGTCAATAAAAAGGTCCAAGGGATACAGGAAACCTGAAGTGAAGCATCGGAAACTAAAACTGGACTCACAGGAGAGGTTCAAATCATAGAAAGTTAGAGTGTCAGTCATCTTGTACTTATGTCGGCACTGTTCCTTTTGTATAAAATTCGGATGCAATTTCTGTGTTTCATCGTCAATAAGAAGGTCCAAGGGATACAGTAAAACTAAAGTGAAGCATCGGAATCTAAAACTGGACTCACAGGTGAGGTTCAAATCATGGAAAGTTAGAGTGTCAGTCAACTTGTACTTAAGTCGGCGTTGTGCCTTTTGTATTAAATTCATATGCAATTTCTGTGTTTCATCGTCAATAGGGAAGGTCCAAGGGATACAGTTAACCTGAGGTGATGCATCGGAATCTAAAACTGGACTCACAGGAGTGGTTCATATCATAGAAAGTTAGAGTGTCAGTCCACTTTTACATAAGTCGGCATTGTTCCTTTTGTATTAAATTCGGATGCAATTTCCGTGTTTCATCGTCAATAGGTAGGACCAAGGGATACAGTAAACCTGAAGTGAAACATCGGAATGTAAAACTGGACTCACAGGAGAGGTTCAAATCATAGGAGGTTAGAGTGTCAGTCATCTTGTACTTAACTCGGCATTATGCCCTTTGTATTCAATTCGCATGTAATTTCTGTGTTTCATCGTCAATACGAAGGTCCAGGGGATACAGTAAACCTGAAGTGAAGCATCGGAATCTAAAACTTGACCCACAGGAGAGGTTCAAATCATAGAAAGTTAGTGTGTCTGTCCTCTTGTACTTAAGTTGCCATTGTTCTTTTGTACTAAATTCGGATGCAATTTCTGTGTTTCATCGTCAATAAGAAGGTCCAAGGGATACAGTGAACCTGAAGTGGAGCGTCGGAATCTAAAACTGGACTCACAGGAGAGATTCAAATCATAGAAAGTTAAAGTGTCAGTCATCTTGTACTTAAGACGGCAATGTGCCTTTTGTATTAAATTCCGAAGCAATTTCTGTGTTTCATCGTCAATAAGAACATCCAAGGGATACAGGAAACCTGAAGTGAAGCATCGGAATCTAAAATGTGACTCAGAGGAGAGGTTCAATTCATAGAACGTTAGAGTGTCCGTCCTCTTGTACCTAAGTCGGCATTGTGCCTTTTGTATTAAATTCCGATGCAATTTCTGTGTTTAATCGTCAATAAGAAGGTCCAAGGGAGACAGTAAAAATGAAGTTAAGCATCGGAATCTAAAACTTGACTCACAGGAGGGGCTCAAATCATAGAAAGTTAAAGTGTCGGTCTTCTTGTACTTAAGTCGGCATTGTTCCTTTTCTATTAAATTCGGATGCAATGTCTGTGTTTCATCGTCAATAAGAACATCCAAGGGATACAGGAAACCTGACGTGAAGCATCGGAATCTAAAACTGGACTCAGAGGAGAGGTTCAAATCATAGAAAGTTAGAGTGTCAGTCATCATGTACTTAATTCGGCATTATGCCCTTTGTATTAAATTCGGATGCAATTTCTGTGTTTCATCGTCAATACGAAGGTCCAAGGGATACAGAAAACCTGAAGTGAAGCTTCGGAATCTAAAACTGACTCACAGGAGAGGTTCATATCATAGAAAGTTAGAGTGTCAGTCCTCTTGTACTTAAGTCGGCATTTTTCCTTTTGTATTAAATTCGGATGGAATTTCTGTGTTTCATCGTCAATAAGAAGGTCCAAGGGATACAGTAAACCTGAAGTGAAACATCGGAATCTAAAACTGGACTTACAGGAGAGGTTCAAATCATAGAAAGTTAGAGTGTTAGTCATCTTCTACTTACGTCGGCATTGTGCCTTTTGTATTAAATTCGGATGCAATTTCTTTGTTTCATCGTCAATAAGAAGGTCCAGGGGATACAATAAACCTGAAGTGAAGCATCGGAATCTAGAATTTGACTCGCAGGAGATGTTCAAATCATAGAAAGTGAGATTGTCAGTCCTCTTGTACTTAAGTCGGCATTGTTCCTTTTGTATTAAATTCGGATGCAATTTCTGTATTTCGTCGTTAATAAGAACGTCCAAGGGATACAGTAAACCTGAAGTGAAGCATCGGAATCTAAAACTGGACTCCCAGGAGAGATTCAAATCATAGAAAGTTCGAGTGTCAGTCATCTTGTACTTAAGTCGGCATTGTGCCTTTTGTATTAAACTCCGATGCAATTTCTGTGTTTCATCGTCAATAAGAAGGTCCAAGGGATACAATAAACCTGAAGTGAAGCATCGGAATCTAGAACTTAACTCACAGGAGAGGTTCGAATCATAGAAAGTTAGAGTGTCAGTCCTCTTGTACTTAAGTCGGCATTGTAACTTTTGTATTAAATTCGGATGCAATTTCTGCGTTTCATCGTCAATAAGAAGGTCCAAGGGATACAGTAAACCTGAAGTGAAGCATCGGAATCTAAAACTAGACTCACAGGAGAGATTCAAATCATAGAAAGTTAGAGTGTCAGCCATATTGTACTTAACTCGGCATTGTGCCTTTTGTATTAAACTCCGATGCAATTTCTGTGTTTCATCGTCAATAACAAGGTCCAAGGGATACAGTAAAGCTGAAGTGAAGCATCGGAATCTAAAACTTGACTCACAGGAGAGGTTCAAATCATTGAAAGATAGTGTGTCGGTCCTATTGTACTTAAGTCGGTATTGTTCCTTTTTTATTAAATTCGGATGCAATTTCTGTGTTTCATCGTCAATAAGAATGTCCAAGGGATACAGTAAACCTGAAGTGAAGCATCGGAATCTAAAACTTAACTCACAGGAGAGGTTCAAAACATAGAAAGTTAGAGTGTCAGTCATCATGTACTTATGTCGGCATTGTGCCTTTTGTATTAAATTTGGATGCAATTTCTGTGTTTCATCGTCAATAAGAAGGTCCAAGGAATACAGTAAACCGGAAGTGAAGCATCGGAATCTAAAACTGGACTCAAAGGAGAGATTCGAATCATAGGAAGTTAGAGTGTCAGTCATCTTGTACTTAAGTCGGCATTGTGCCTTTTGTATTAAATTCCGATGCAATTTCTGTGTTTAATCGTCAATAAGAAGGTCCAAGGGATACAGTAAACCTGAAGTGAAGCATCGGAATCTAAAACTTGACTCACAGGAGAGGTTCTAATCATAGAATGTTAGAGTGTCGGTCCTCTTGTACTGATGTCGGCATTGTTCCTTTTGTATTAAATTCGAATGCAATTTCTGTGTTTCATCGTCAATAAATAGGTCCAAGGGATACAGTAAACCTGAAGTGAAACATCGGAATGTAAAAGTGGACTCAGAGGAGAGTTTCAAATCATAGAAAATTAGAGTGTCAGTCATCTTGTACTTAAGTCGGCATTATGCCCTTTGTATTAAATTCGGATGTAATTTCTGTGTTTCATCGTCAATACGAAGGTCCAAGGGATACAGTAAACCTGAAGTGAAGCATCGGAATCTAAAACTGGACTCACAGGAGAGGCTCAAGTCATAGAAAGTTAGAGTGTCAGTCATCTTGTACTTATGTCGGCATTGTGCCTTTTGTATTAAATTCGGATGCAATTTCTGTGTTTCATCATCAATGAGAAGGTCCAAGGGATACAGTAAACCTGAAGTGAAGCATCGGAATCTAAAACTGGACTCACAGGAAAAATTCAAATCAGAGAAATTTAGAGTGTCAGTCATCTTGTACTTATGTCGGCATTGTGCCTTTTGTATTAAATTCGGATGCAATTTCTGTGTTTAATCGTCAATAAGAAGGTCCAAGGGATACAGTAAACCTGAAGTGAAGCATCGGAATCTAAAACTGGACTCACAGGAGAGGCTCAAATCATAGAAAGTTAGAGTGTCAGTCATCTTGTACTTAAGTCGGCATTGTGCCTTTTGTATTAATTTCGAATGCAATTTCTGTATTTCATCGTCAATAAGAAGGTCCAAGAGATACAGTTAACCTGAAGTGAAGCATCCGAATCTAGAACAGGACTAACAGGAGAGGTTCATAACATAGAAACTTAGAGTGCCAGTCCTCTTGAACTTAAGTCGGCATTTTTCCTTTTGTGTTAAATTCGGATGCAATTTCTGTGTTACATCGTCAATAAGTAGGTCCAAGGGATACAGTAAACCTGAAGTTAAACATCGGAATGTAAAACTGGACCCACAGGAGAGGTTCAAATCATAGGAAGTTAGAGTGTCAGTCATCTTGTACTTAAGTCGGCATTGTGCCTTTTGTATTAAATTCGGATGCAATTTCTGTGTTTCTTCGTCAATAAGAAGGTCCAAGGGATACAGTAAACCAGAAGTGAGGCATCGGAATCTAAAACTTGACTCACAGGAGAGTTTCATATGATAGAAAGTTATAGTGTCAGTCCTCTCGTACTTAAGTCAGCATTGTTCCTTTTGTATTAAATTCGGATGCAATTTCTGTGTTTCATCGTCAATAAGAAGGTCCAAGGGATACAGTAAACCTTCAGTGAAGCATCGTAATCTAAAACTGAAGTCACAGGAGAGGTTCATATCATAGAAAGTTAGAGTGTCAGTCCTCTTGTACTTAAGTCGGCAATGTGCATTTTGTATTATATTCGGATGCAATTTCTGTGTTTCATCGTTAATAAGAAGGTCCATGGGATACAGTAAACCTGAAGTGAAGCATCGGAATCTAAAACTGGACTCACAGGAGAGGTTCAAGTCATAGAAAATTAGTGTGTCAGTCATCTTGTACTTATGTCGGCATTCTGCCTTTTGTATTAAATTCGGATGCAATTTCTGTGTTTCATCGTCAATAAGAAGGTCCAAGGGATACAGAAAAACCTGAAGTGAAGCATCGGAATCTAAGACTGGACTCACAGGAGAGGTTCTTATCATAGAAAGTAAGAGTGTCAGTCCTCTTGGACTTGAGTCAGCATTGTGCCTTTTGTATTAAATTCGGATGCAATTTCTGTGTTTCATCGTCAATAAGAAGGTCCAAGGGATACAGTAAACCTGAAGTGAAGCATCGGAATCTAAAACTGGACTCACAGGAGAGGTGCAGGTCATAGAGTGTCAGTCATCTTGTACTTATGCCGACATTGTGCCTTTTGTATTAAATTCGGATGCAATTTCTGTGTTTCATCGTCAATAAGAAGGTCCAAGGGATAAAGTAAACCTTGAAGTGTAGTATCGGAAACTAAAACTGGACTCACAGGAGAGGATCAAATCATAGGAAGTTAGAGTGTCAGTCATCTTGTACTTAAGTCGGCATTGTGCCTTTTGTATTAAATTCGGATGCATTTTCTGTGTTTCTTCGTCAATAAGAAGGTCCACGGGACACAGTAAACCTAAAGTGAAGCATCGGAATCTAAAACTTGACTCACAGGAGAGGTTCATATCATAGAAATTTATAGTGTCAGTGCTCTTGTACTTAATTCGGCATTGTGCCTTTTGCATTGAATTCGGAAGCAATTTCTGTGTTTCAACGTCAATAAGAAGGTCCAAGGGATACAGTAAACCTGAAGTGCAGCATCGGAATCTAAAACTTGACTCAAAGGAGAGGTTCAAGTCGTAGAAAGTTAAAGTGTCGGTCATCTTGTACTTATGTCGGCATTGTGCCTTTTGTATTAAATTCAGATGCAGTTTCTGTGCTTCATCGTCAATAAGAAGGTCCAAGAGATACAGCAAACCTGAAGTGAAGCATCGGAATCTAAAACTGGACTCACAGGAGAGGTTCATATCATAGAAAGTTAGAGTGTCAGTCCTCTTTTACTTAAGTCGGAATTGTTCCTTTTGTATTAAATTCGGAGCCAATTTCTGTGTTTCATCATCAATAAGAAGGTCCAAGGGATTCAGTAAACCTGAAGTGAAGCATCGGAATCTAAAACTGGACTCACAGGAGAGGTTCATATCATAGAAAGTTAGAGTGTCAGTCCTCTTTTACTTAAGTCGGAATTGTTCCTTTTGTATTAAATTCGGAGCCAATTTCTGTGTTTCATCGTCAATAAGAAGGTCCAAGGGATTCAGTAAACCTGAAGTGAAGCATCGGAATCTAAAACTGGACTCACAGGAGAGGTTCATATCATAGAAAGTTAAAGTGTCGGTCATCTTGTACTTAAGACGGCATTGTGCCTTTTGTATTAATTTCGAATGCAATTTCTGTATTTCATCGTCAATAAGAAGGTCCAAGAGATACAGTTAACCTGAAGTGAAGCATCCGAATCTAGAACAGGACTAACAGGAGAGGTTCATAACATAGAAACTTAGAGTGCCAGTCCTCTTGAACTTAAGTCGGCATTTTTCCTTTTGTGTTAAATTCGGATGCAATTTCTGTGTTACATCGTCAATAAGTAGGTCCAAGGGATACAGTAAACCTGAAGTGAAACATCGGAATGTAAAACTGGACCCACAGGAGAGGTTCAAATCATAGGAAGTTAGAGTGTCAGTCATCTTGTACTTAAGTCGGCATTGTGCCTTTTGTATTAAATTCGGATGCAATTTCTGTGTTTCTTCGTCAATAAGAAGGTCCAAGGGATACAGTAAACCAGAAGTGAGGCATCGGAATATAAAACTTGACTCACAGGAGAGTTTCATATGATAGAAAGTTATAGTGTCAGTCCTCTCGTACTTAAGTCAGCATTGTTCCTTTTGTATTAAATTCGGATGCAATTTCTGTGTTTCATCGTCAATAAGAAGGTCCAAGGGATACAGTAAACCTTCAGTGAAGCATCGTAATCTAAAACTGAAGTCACAACAGAGGTTCATATCATAGAAAGTTAGAGTGTCAGTCCTCTTGTACTTAAGTCGGCAATGTGCCTTTTGTATTATATTCGGATGCAATTTCTGTGTTTCATCGTTAATAAGAAAGTCCATGGGATACAGTAAAACTGAAGTGAAGCATCGGAATCTAAAACTGGACTCACAGGAGAGGTTCAAGTCATAGAAAATTAGTGTGTCAGTCATCTTGTACTTATGTCGGCATTCTGCCTTTTGTATTAAATTCGGATGCAATTTCTGTGTTTCATCGTCAATAAGAAGGTCCAAGGGATACAGTAAACCTGAAGTGAAGCATCGGAATCTAAAACTGGACTCACAGGAGAGGTGCAGGTCATAGAGTGTCAGTCATCTTGTACTTATGCCGACATTGTGCCTTTTGTATTAAATTCGGATGCAATTTCTGTGTTTCATCGTCAATAAGAAGGTCCAAGGGATACAGTACACCTTGAAGTGTAGTATCGGAAACTAAAACTGGACTCACAGGAGAGGATCAAATCATAGGAAGTTAGAGTGTCAGTCATCTTGTACTTAAGTCGGCATTGTGCCTTTTGTATTAAATTCGGATGCATTTTCTGTGTTTCTTCGTCAATAAGAAGGTCCACGGGACACAGTAAACCTAAAGTGAAGCATCGGAATCTAAAACTTGACTCACAGGAGAGGTTCATATCATAGAAATTTATAGTGTCAGTGCTCTTGTACTTAATTCGGCATTGTGCCTTTTGCATTGAATTCGGAAGCAATTTCTGTGTTTCAACGTCAATAAGAAGGTCCAAGGGATACAGTAAACCTGAAGTGCAGCATCGGAATCTAAAACTTGACTCAAAGGAGAGGTTCAAGTCGTAGAAAGTAAAGTGTCGGTCATCTTGTACTTATGTCGGCATTGTGCCTTTTGTATTAAATTCAGATGCAGTTTCTGTGCTTCATCGTCAATAAGAAGGTCCAAGAGATACAGCAAACCTGAAGGGAAGCATCGGAATCTAAAACTGGACTCACAGGAGAGGTTCATATCATAGAAAGTTAGAGTGTCAGTCCTCTTTTACTTAAGTCGGAATTGTTCCTTTTGTATTAAATTCGGAGCCAATTTCTGTGTTTCATCGTCAATAAGAAGGTCCAAGGGATTCAGTAAACCTGAAGTGAAGCATCGGAATCTAAAACTTGACTCACAGGAGAGGTTCATATCATAGAAAGTTATAGTGTCAGTGCCCTTGTACTTAAGTCGGCATTGTGCCTTTTGTAATAAATTCGTATGCAATTTCTGTGTTTCATCATCAATAAGAGGGTCCAAGGGATACAGTATACCTGAAGTGAAGCATCGGAATCTAAAACTGGACTCACAGGAGAGGTTCATATCATAGAAAGTTAGAGTGTCAGTCATCTTGTACTTATGTCGGCATTGTGCCTTTTGTATTAAATTCGGATACAATTTCTGTATTTCATCGTCAATAAGAAGGTCCAAGCGATACAGTATAGCTGAAGTGAAGCATCGGAATCTAAAAATGGACTCACAGGAGAGGTTCATATCATAGAAAGTTAGAGTGTCAGTCCTCTTGTACAAAAGGCGGCATTGTTCCTTTTGTATTAAATTCGATGCAATTTCTGCGTTTCATGAAGGTCCAAGGGATACAGTAAACCTGAAGTGAAGCATCGGAATCTAAAACTGGACTCACAGGAGAGGTTCAAGTCGTAGATAGTTAGAGTGTCAGTCATCTAGTACTTATGTCGGCATAGTGCCTCTTGTATTAAATTCGGATGCAATTTCTGTGTTTCATCGTCAATAAGAAGGTCCAAGGGGGGGTAAACCTGAAGTGAAGCATCGGAATCTAAAACTGGACTCACAGGAGCGGTTCAAGTCATAGAAAGTTAGAGTGTCAGTCCTCTTGTGCTTAAGTCGGCATTGTGCCTTTTGTATTAAATTCGGATGCAATTTCTGTGTTTCATCGTCAATAAGAAGGTCCAAGGGATACAGTAAACCTGAAGTGAAGCATCGGAATCTAAAACTTCACTCACAGGAGAGGTACAAATCATAGAAAGTTAGAGTGTCAGTCATCTTGTACTTGAGTCGGCATTGTGTATTTTGTATCAAATACGGATGCGATTTCTGTGTTTCATCGTCAATAAGAAGGTCCAAGAGATACAGTAAACCTGAAGTGTAGCATCGGAATCTAAAACTTGACTCACAGGAGAGATTCTTATGATAGAAAGTTATGGTGTCTGTCCTCTTGTACTTAAGTCGGCATTGTTCCTTTTGTATTAAATTCGGATGCAATTTCTGTGTTTCATCGTCAATAAGAAGGTCCAAGGGATACAGTAAAATTGAAGTGAAGCATCGGAATCTGAAACTGGACTCACAGGAGAGGTTCAAATCATAGAAAGTTAGCGTGTCAGTCCTCTTGTACGTAAGTCGGCATTGTTCCATTTGTATTAAATTCGATGCAATTTCTGTGTTTCATCGTCAATAAGAACGCCCAAGAGATACAGTAAACCTGAAGTGAAGCATCGGAATCTAAAACCGGACTCACAGGAGAGGTTCATATCATAGAAAGTTAAAGTGCCAGTCCTCTTTTACTTAAGTCGGCATTGTTCCTTTTGTGTTAAATTCGGAAGCAATTTCTGTGTTTCATCGTCAATAAGAAGGTCCAAGGGATACAAAAAACCTGAAGTGAAGCATCGGAATCTAAAACGGGACTCACAGGAGAGGATCAAATCATAGAAAGTTAGAGTGTCAGTCATCTTGTACTTAAGTCGGCATTATGCCCTTTGTATTGAATTCGGATGCAATTTCTGTGTTTCATCGTCAATAAGAAGGTCCAAACGATACATTAAACCTGAAGTGAAGCATCGGAATCTAAAACTGGACACACAGGAGAGGTTCAAATCATAGAAATTTAGAGGATCAGTCAACTTGTACTTATGTCGGCATTGCGCCTTTTGTATTAAATTCGGATGCAATTTCTGTGTTTCACCGTCAATAAGAAGGTCCAAGGGATACAGTAAACCAGAAGTGAAGCATCGGAATCTAAAACTGGACTCACAGGAGAGGTTCAAGTCATAGAAAGTTAGAGTGTCAGTCCTCGTGTGCCTATGTCGGCATTGTGCCTTTTGTATTAAATTCGGATGCAATTTCTGTGTTTCATCGTCAATAATACGGTCCGAGGGACACAGTAAACCTGAAGTGAAGCATCGAAATCTAAAACTTCACTCACAGGAGAGGTACAAATAATAGAAAATTTGAGTGTCAGTCGTCTTGTACTTGAGTCGGCATTGTGCATTTTGTATTAAATACGGATGCAATTTCTGTGTTTCATCGTCAACAAGAAGGTCCAAGAGATACAGTAAACCTGAAGTGAAGCATCGGAATCCAAAACTGCACTCACAGGAGAGGTTCATATCATAGAAAGTTAGGGTCAGTCCTCTTGTACTTAAGTCGGCATTGTGCATTTTATATTAAATACAGATGCAATTTCTGTGTTTCATCGTCAATAAGAAGGATATAAGAGATACAGTAAACCTGAAGTGAAGCATCGGAAACTAAAACTGGACCCACAGGAGAGGTTCAAACCATAGAAAGTAAGAGTGTCAGTCCTCATGTACTTAAGTCGGCATTGTTCCTTTTGTATTACAATCGGATAAAATATCTGTGCTTCATCGTCAATAAGAAGGTCCAAGGGATATAGTAAACCTGAAGTGAAGCATCGGAATCTAAAACTGGACTCACAGGAGATGTTCAAATCATAGAAAGTTAGAGTGTCAGTCCTCTTTTACTTAAGTCGGCATTGTTCATTTTGTATTAAATTCGGATGCAATTTTTGTGTTTCATCGTCAATAAGAAGGTCCAAGGGATACAGTAAACCTGAAGTGAAGCATCGGAATCCAAAACTGCACTCACAGGAGAGGTTCATATCATAGAAAGTTAGTGTCAGTCCTCTTGTACTTAAGTCGGCATTGTGCATTTTATATTAAATACAGATGCAATTTCTGTGTTTCATCGTCAATAAGAAGGTCCAAGGGATACAGTAAACCTGAAGTGAAGCATCGGAATCTAAAACTGGACTCACAGGAGATGTTCAAATCATAGAAAGTTAGAAAGTCAGTCATCTTGTACTTATGTCGGCATTGTGCCTTTTGTATTAAATTTGGATGCAATTTCTGTGTTTCATCGTCAATATGAAGGTCCAAGTGATACAGTTAACCTGAAGTGAAGCATCGGAATCTAAAACTGGACTCACAGGAGAGGTTCATATCATAGAAAGTTAGAGTGTCAGTCCTCTTTTACTTAAGTCGGCATTGTTCATTTTGTATTAAATTCGGATGCAATTTTTGTGTTTCATCGTCAATAAGAAGGTCCAAGGGATACAGTAAACCTGAAGCGAAGCTCGGAATCTAAAACTGGACTCGCAGGAGAGGTTCAAATCATAGAAAGTTAGAGTGTCAGTCATCTTGTACTTAAGTCGGCATTGTGCCTTTTGTATTAAATTCGGATGCAATTTCTGTGTTTCATCGTCAATAAGAAGGTCCAAGGGATACAGTAAACCTGAAGTGAAGCATCGGAATCTAAAACTTCACTCACAGGAGAGGTACAAATCATAGAAAGTTAGAGTGTCAGTCATCTTGTACTTGAGTCGGCATTGTGTATTTTGTATCAAATACGGATGCGATTTCTGTGTTTCATCGTCAATAAGAAGGTCCAAGAGATACAGTAAACCTGAAGTGTAGCATCGGAATCTAAAACTTGACTCACAGGAGAGATTCTTATGATAGAAAGTTATGGTGTCTGTCCTCTTGTACTTAAGTCGGCATTGTTCCTTTTGTATTAAATTCGGATGCAATTTCTGTGTTTCATCGTCAATAAGAAGGTCCAAGGGATACAGTAAAATTGAAGTGAAGCATCGGAATCTGAAACTGGACTCACAGGAGAGGTTCAAATCATAGAAAGTTAGCGTGTCAGTCCTCTTGTACGTAAGTCGGCATTGTTCCTTTTGTATTAAATTCGATGCAATTTCTGTGTTTCATCGTCAATAAGAACGCCCAAGAGATACAGTAAACCTGAAGTGAAGCATCGGAATCTAAAACCGGACTCACAGGAGAGGTTCATATCATAGAAAGTTAAAGTGCCAGTCCTCTTTTACTTAAGTCGGCATTGTTCCTTTTGTGTTAAATTCGGAAGCAATTTCTGTGTTTCATCGTCAATAAGAAGGTCCAAGGGATACAAAAAACCTGAAGTGAAGCATCGGAATCTAAAACGGGACTCACAGGAGAGGATCAAATCATAGAAAGTTAGAGTGTCAGTCATCTTGTACTTAAGTCGGCATTATGCCCTTTGTATTGAATTCGGATGCAATTTCTGTGTTTCATCGTCAATAAGAAGGTCCAAACGATACATTAAACCTGAAGTGAAGCATCGGAATCTAAAACTGGACACACAGGAGAGGTTCAAATCATAGAAATTTAGAGGATCAGTCAACTTGTACTTATGTCGGCATTGCGCCTTTTGTATTAAATTCGGATGCAATTTCTGTGTTTCACCGTCAATAAGAAGGTCCAAGGGATACAGTAAACCAGAAGTGAAGCATCGGAATCTAAAACTGGACTCACAGGAGAGGTTCAAGTCATAGAAAGTTAGAGTGTCAGTCCTCGTGTGCTTATGTCGGCATTGTGCCTTTTGTATTAAATTCGGATGCAATTTCTGTGTTTCATCGTCAATAATACGGTCCGAGGGACACAGTAAACCTGAAGTGAAGCATCGAAATCTAAAACTTCACTCACAGGAGAGGTACAAATAATAGAAAATTTGAGTGTCAGTCGTCTTGTACTTGAGTCGGCATTGTGCATTTTGTATTAAATACGGATGCAATTTCTGTGTTTCATCGTCAACAAGAAGGTCCAAGAGATACAGTAAACCTGAAGTGAAGCATCGGAATCCAAAACTGCACTCACAGGAGAGGTTCATATCATAGAAAGTTAGGGTCAGTCCTCTTGTACTTAAGTCGGCATTGTGCATTTTATATTAAATACAGATGCAATTTCTGTGTTTCATCGTCAATAAGAAGGATATAAGAGATACAGTAAACCTGAAGTGAAGCATCGGAAACTAAAACTGGACCCACAGGAGAGGTTCAAACCATAGAAAGTAAGAGTGTCAGTCCTCATGTACTTAAGTCGGCATTGTTCCTTTTGTATTACAATCGGATAAAATATCTGTGCTTCATCGTCAATAAGAAGGTCCAAGGGATATAGTAAACCTGAAGTGAAGCATCGGAATCTAAAACTGGACTCACAGGAGATGTTCAAATCATAGAAAGTTAGAGTGTCAGTCCTCTTTTACTTAAGTCGGCATTGTTCATTTTGTATTAAATTCGGATGCAATTTTTGTGTTTCATCGTCAATAAGAAGGTCCAAGGGATACAGTAAACCTGAAGTGAAGCATCGGAATCCAAAACTGCACTCACAGGAGAGGTTCATATCATAGAAAGTTAGTGTCAGTCCTCTTGTACTTAAGTCGGCATTGTGCATTTTATATTAAATACAGATGCAATTTCTGTGTTTCATCGTCAATAAGAAGGTCCAAGGGATACAGTAAACCTGAAGTGAAGCATCGGAATCTAAAACTGGACTCACAGGAGATGTTCAAATCATAGAAAGTTAGAAAGTCAGTCATCTTGTACTTATGTCGGCATTGTGCCTTTTGTATTAAATTTGGATGCAATTTCTGTGTTTCATCGTCAATATGAAGGTCCAAGTGATACAGTTAACCTGAAGTGAAGCATCGGAATCTAAAACTGGACTCACAGGAGAGGTTCATATCATAGAAAGTTAGAGTGTCAGTCCTCTTTTACTTAAGTCGGCATTGTTCATTTTGTATTAAATTCGGATGCAATTTTTGTGTTTCATCGTCAATAAGAAGGTCCAAGGGATACAGTAAACCTGAAGCGAAGCTCGGAATCTAAAACTGGACTCGCAGGAGAGGTTCAAATCATAGAAAGTTAGAGTGTCAGTCATCTTGTACTTAAGTCGGCATTGCGCCTTTTGTATTAAATTCGGATGCAATTTCTGTGTTTCACCGTCAATAAGAAGGTCCAAGGGATACAGTAAACCAGAAGTGAAGCATCGGAATCTAAAACTGGACTCACAGGAGAGGTTCAAGTCATAGAAAGTTAGAGTGTCAGTCCTCGTGTGCTTATGTCGGCATTGTGTTTTTTGTATTAAACTCGGATGCAATTTCTGTGTTTCATCGTCAATAATAAGGTCCGAGGGATACAGTAAACCTGAAGTGAAGCATCGGAATCTAAAACTTCACTCACAGGAGAGGTACAAATCATAGAAAATTAGAGTGTCAGTCATCTTGTACTTGAGTCGGCATTGTGCATTTTGTATTAAATACGGATGCAATTTCTGTGTTTCATCGTCAACAAGAAGGTCCAAGAGATACAGTAAACCTGAAGTGAAGCATCGGAATCTAAAACTGCACTCACAGGAGAGGTTCATATCATAGAAAGTTAGTGTCAGTCCTCTTGTACTTAAGTCGGCATTGTGCATTTTATATTAAATTCAGATGCAATTTCTGTGTTTCATCGTCAATAAGAAGGTCCAAGGGATACAGTAAACCTGAAGTGAAGCATCGGAATCTAAAACTGGACTCACAGGAGAGGTTCAAATCATAGAAAGTTAGAGTGTCAGTCATCTTGTACTTATGTCGGCATTGTGCCTTTTGTATTAAATTTGGATGCAATTTCGGTGTTTTATCGTCAATAAGAAGGATATAAGAGATACAGTAAACCTGAAGTGAAGCATCGGAAACTAAAACTGGACTCACAGGAGATGTTCAAATCTTAGAAAGTTAGAGTGTCAGTCATCTTCTACTTATGTCGGCATTGTGCCTTTTGTATTAAATTTGGATGCAATTTCTGTGTTTCATCGTCAATATGAAGGTCCAAGTGATACAGTTAACCTGAAGTGAAGCATCGGTATCTAAAACTGGACTCACAGGAGAGGTTTATATCATAGAAAGTTTGTGTCAGTCCTCTTGTACTTAAGTCGGCGTTGTGCCGTTTGTATTAAATTCGCATGCAATTTCTGTGTTTCATCGTCAATTAGAAGGTCTAAGGGATACAGTAAACCTGAAGTGAAGCATCGGAATCTAAAACTGGACTCACAGGTGAGGTTCAAATCATAGAAAGTTAGACCGTCGGTCCTCTTGTACTTAAGTCGGCATTGTGCCGTTTGTATTAAATTCGGATGCAATTTCTGTGTTTCATCGTCAATATGAAGGTCCAATAGGTACAGTAAACCTGAAGTGAAGCATTGGAATCTAAAACTGGACTCACAGGAGAGGTTCATATCATAGAAAGTTAGTGTCAGTCCTCTTGTACTTAAGTCGGCATTGTGTCGTTTGTATTAAATTCGGATGCAATTTTTGTGTTTCATCGTCAATAAGAAGGTCCAAGGGATACAGTAAACCTGAAGCGAAGCTCGGAATCTAAAACTGGACTCGCAGGAGAGGTTCAAATCATAGAAAGTTAGAGTGTCAGTCATCTTGTACTTAAGTCGGCATTATGCCCTTTGTATTGAATTCGGATGCAATTTCTGTGTTTCATCGTCAATACGACGGTCCAAGTGATTCAGTAAACCTGAAGTGAAGCATCGGAATCTAAAACTGACTCACAGGAGAGGTTCATTTAATAGAGAGTTAAGGTGTCAGTCCTCTTGTACTTAAGTCGGCATTGTTCCTTTTGTATTAAATTCAGATGCAATTTCTGTGTTTCATCGTCAATAAGAATGTCAAAGGGATACAGTAAACCTGAAGTGGAGCATCGGAATCTAAAACTGGACTCACAGGAGAGGTTCCATTCATAGAAAGTTAGAGTGTCAGTCATCTTGTACTTAAGACGGCATTGTGCCTTTTGTATTAAATTCGGATGCAATTTCTGTGTTTCATCGTCAATAAGAAAGTCCAAGGGATACAGTCAACCTGAAGTGAAGCATCGGAATCTAAAACTTCACTCTCAGGAGAGGTACAAATCATAGAAAGTTAGAGTGTCAGTCATCTTTTACTTGAGTCGGCACTGTGCATTTTGTATTAAATATGGATGCAATTTCTGTGTTTCATCGTCAATAAGAAGGTCCAAGAGATACAGTAAACCTGAAGTGAAGCATCGGAATCTAAAACTGTACTCACAGGAGAGGTTCATATCATAGAAAGTTAGTGTCAGTCCTCTTGTACATAAGTCGGCATTGTGCCTTTTGTATTAAATTCAGATGCAATTTCTGTGTTTCATCGTCAATAAGATGGTCCAAGGGATACAGTAAACCTGAAGTGATGCATCGGAATCTAAAACTGGACTCACAGGAGAGGTTCAAATCATAGAAAGTTAGAGTGTCAGTCATCTTGTACTTAAGTCGGCATTGTAACTTTTGTATGAATTTCGGATGCAATTTCTGTGTTTTTAATCGTCAATAAGAATGTCCAAGAGATACAGTATACCTGAAGTGAAGCATCGGAAACTAAAAATGGACTCACAGGAGAGGTTCAAATCATAGAAAGTAAGAGTGTCAGTCCTCTTGTACTTATGTCGGCAATGTTCCTGTTTCTATTAAATTCGGATAAAATTTCTGTGTCTCATCGTCAATAAGAAGGTCCAAGGGATACAGTAAACCTGAAGTGAAGCATCGGAAGCTAAAACTGGACTCACAGGAGAGGTTCAAATCATCGAAAGTTAGTGTGTCAGTCCTCATGTACTTAAGACGGCATTGAGCCGTTTGTATTAAATTCGGATGCAATTTCTGTGTTTCATCGTCAATTAAAAGGTTCAAGGGATACAGTAAACCTGAAGTGAAGCATCGGAATCTAAAACTGGACTCACAGGAGAGGTTCAAATCATAGAGAGGTAGGGTGTCAGTGGTCTTGTACTTATGTCGGCATTGTGCCATTTGTAATAAATTTGGATGCATTTTCTGTGTTTCATCATCAATAAGAAGGTCCCGGGGACACAGTAAACCTGAAGTGAAGCATCAGAAACTAAAACTGGACTCACAGGAGAGGTTCAAATCATCGAAATTTAGAGTGTCAGTCCTCTAATACTTAAGTCGGCATTGTGCCTTTTGTATTAAATTCGGTTGCAATTTCTGTGTACCATCGTCAATAAGAACGTCCGTGGGATACAGTAAACCTGAAGTGAAGCATCGGAATCTAAAACTGGACTCGCAGGAGAGGTTCAAATCATCGAAATTTAGAGTGTCTGTTCTCTTGTACTTAAGTCGGCATTGTGCCTTTTGTATTAAATTCGGATGCAATTTCTGTGTTTCATCGACAATAAGAAGGTCCAACGGATACAGCAAACCTGAACTGAAGCATCGGATTCTAAAACTGAACTCACAGGAGAGGTTCAAATCATAGGAAATTTGAGTGTCAGTCCTCTTGTACTTAAGTCGGCATTGTGCCTTTTGTATTAAGTTCGGATGCAATTTCAGTGTTTCATCGCCAATAAGAAGGTCGAAGGGATACTGTAAACCTGAAGTGAAACATCAGAATCTAAAACTGGACTCACAGGAGAGGTTCAAATCATCGAAAGTTAGGGTGTCAGTCCTCTTGTACTTAAATCGTCATTGTGCATTTTGTATTAAATTCTGATGCAATTTCTGTGTTTCATCGTCAATAAGAAGGTCCAAGGGATACAGTAAACCGGAAGTGAAGCATCGCAAGCTAAAACTGGACTCACAGGAGAGGATCAAATCATAGAGTGTTAGAGTGTCAGTCCTCTTGTACTTAAGTCGGCATTGTGCCTTTTGTATTAAATTCGGATGCTATTTCTGTGTTTCATCGTGAATAAGAAGGTCCAAGGTATACAGTAAACCTGAAGTGAAGCATCGGATTCTAAAACTTGACGCACAGGACAGGTTCAAATCATAGGAAGTTAGGGTGTCAGTCCTCTTGTACTTAAGTCGCCATTGTGCCTTTTGTATAAAATTCGGATGCAATTTCTGTGTTTCATCGTCAATAAGATAGTCCAAGGTAAACAGTAAACCTGAAGCGAAGCATCGGAATCTAAAACTGGTCTCACAGGAGAAGTTCATATCATAGAAAGATAGTGTCAGTCCTGTTGTACTTAAGTCGGCATTGTGCCGTTTGTATTAAATTCGGATGCAATTTCTGTGTTTCATCGTCAATAAGAAGGTCCAAGAGATACAGTAAACCTGAAGTGAAGCATCGGAATCTAAAACTGGACTCACAGGAGAGATTCAAATCATGGAAAGATGGAGTGTCAGTCATCTTGTATTTAAGTCGGCATTGTTCCTTTTGTATTAAATTCGGATGCAATTTCGGTGTTTCATCGTCAATAAGAAGGATATAAGAGATACAGTAAACCTAAAGTGAAGCATCGGAAACTAAAACTGGACTCACAGGAGAGGTTCAAATCGTAGAAAGTAAGAGTGTCAGTCCTCTTGTACTTAAGTCGGCATTGTTCCTTTTGTATTAAATTCGGGTAAAATTTCTGTGTTTCATCGTCAATAAGAAGGTCCAAGGGATACAGTAAACCTGAAGTGGAGCATCGGAATCTAAAACTGGACTCACAGGAGACGTTCAAATCATAGAAAGTTAGAGTGTCAGTCATCTTGTACTTATGTCGGCATTGTGCCTTTTGTATTAAATTCGGATGCAATTTCTGTGTTTCATCGTCAATATGAAGGTCCAAGAGATACAGTTAACCTGAAGTGAAGCATCGGTATCTAAAACTGGACTCACAGGAGAGGTTCATATCATAGAAAGTTAGTGTCAGTCCTCTTGTACTTAAGTCGGCATTGTGCATTTTATATTAAATTCAGATGCAATTTCTGTGTTTCATCGTCAATAAGAAGGTCCAAGGGATACAGTAAACCTGAAGTGAAGCATCGGAATCTAAAACTGGACTCACAGGAGAGGTTCAAATCATAGAAAGTTAGAGTGTCAGTCATCTTGTACTTATGTCGGCATTGTGCCTTTTGTATTAAATTTGGATGCAATTTCGGTGTTTTATCGTCAATAAGAAGGATATAAGAGATACAGTAAACCTGAAGTGAAGCATCGGAAACTAAAACTGGACTCACAGGAGATGTTCAAATCTTAGAAAGTTAGAGTGTCAGTCATCTTCTACTTATGTCGGCATTGTGCCTTTTGTATTAAATTTGGATGCAATTTCTGTGTTTCATCGTCAATATGAAGGTCCAAGTGATACAGTTAACCTGAAGTGAAGCATCGGTATCTAAAACTGGACTCACAGGAGAGGTTTATATCATAGAAAGTTTGTGTCAGTCCTCTTGTACTTAAGTCGGCGTTGTGCCGTTTGTATTAAATTCGCATGCAATTTCTGTGTTTCATCGTCAATTAGAAGGTCTAAGGGATACAGTAAACCTGAAGTGAAGCATCGGAATCTAAAACTGGACTCACAGGTGAGGTTCAAATCATAGAAAGTTAGACCGTCGGTCCTCTTGTACTTAAGTCGGCATTGTGCCGTTTGTATTAAATTCGGATGCAATTTCTGTGTTTCATCGTCAATATGAAGGTCCAATAGGTACAGTAAACCTGAAGTGAAGCATTGGAATCTAAAACTGGACTCACAGGAGAGGTTCATATCATAGAAAGTTAGTGTCAGTCCTCTTGTACTTAAGTCGGCATTGTGTCGTTTGTATTAAATTCGGATGCAATTTTTGTGTTTCATCGTCAATAAGAAGGTCCAAGGGATACAGTAAACCTGAAGCGAAGCTCGGAATCTAAAACTGGACTCGCAGGAGAGGTTCAAATCATAGAAAGTTAGAGTGTCAGTCATCTTGTACTTAAGTCGGCATTATGCCCTTTGTATTGAATTCGGATGCAATTTCTGTGTTTCATCGTCAATACGACGGTCCAAGTGATTCAGTAAACCTGAAGTGAAGCATCGGAATCTAAAACTGACTCACAGGAGAGGTTCATTTAATAGAGAGTTAAGGTGTCAGTCCTCTTGTACTTAAGTCGGCATTGTTCCTTTTGTATTAAATTCAGATGCAATTTCTGTGTTTCATCGTCAATAAGAATGTCAAAGGGATACAGTAAACCTGAAGTGGAGCATCGGAATCTAAAACTGGACTCACAGGAGAGGTTCCATTCATAGAAAGTTAGAGTGTCAGTCATCTTGTACTTAAGACGGCATTGTGCCTTTTGTATTAAATTCGGATGCAATTTCTGTGTTTCATCGTCAATAAGAAAGTCCAAGGGATACAGTCAACCTGAAGTGAAGCATCGGAATCTAAAACTTCACTCTCAGGAGAGGTACAAATCATAGAAAGTTAGAGTGTCAGTCATCTTTTACTTGAGTCGGCACTGTGCATTTTGTATTAAATATGGATGCAATTTCTGTGTTTCATCGTCAATAAGAAGGTCCAAGAGATACAGTAAACCTGAAGTGAAGCATCGGAATCTAAAACTGTACTCACAGGAGAGGTTCATATCATAGAAAGTTAGTGTCAGTCCTCTTGTACATAAGTCGGCATTGTGCTTTTTGTATTAAATTCAGATGCAATTTCTGTGTTTCATCGTCAATAAGATGGTCCAAGGGATACAGTAAACCTGAAGTGATGCATCGGAATCTAAAACTGGACTCACAGGAGAGGTTCAAATCATAGAAAGTTAGAGTGTCAGTCATCTTGTACTTAAGTCGGCATTGTAACTTTTGTATGAATTTCGGATGCAATTTCTGTGTTTTTAATCGTCAATAAGAATGTCCAAGAGATACAGTATACCTGAAGTGAAGCATCGGAAACTAAAAATGGACTCACAGGAGAGGTTCAAATCATAGAAAGTAAGAGTGTCAGTCCTCTTGTACTTATGTCGGCAATGTTCCTGTTTCTATTAAATTCGGATAAAATTTCTGTGTCTCATCGTCAATAAGAAGGTCCAAGGGATACAGTAAACCTGAAGTGAAGCATCGGAAGCTAAAACTGGACTCACAGGAGAGGTTCAAATCATCGAAAGTTAGTGTGTCAGTCCTCATGTACTTAAGACGGCATTGAGCCGTTTGTATTAAATTCGGATGCAATTTCTGTGTTTCATCGTCAATTAAAAGGTTCAAGGGATACAGTGAACCTGAAGTGAAGCATCGGAATCTAAAACTGGACTCACAGGAGAGGTTCAAATCATAGAGAGGTAGGGTGTCAGTGGTCTTGTACTTATGTCGGCATTGTGCCATTTGTAATAAATTTGGATGCATTTTCTGTGTTTCATCATCAATAAGAAGGTCCCGGGGACACAGTAAACCTGAAGTGAAGCATCAGAAACTAAAACTGGACTCACAGGAGAGGTTCAAATCATTGAAATTTAGAGTGTCAGTCCTCTAATACTTAAGTCGGCATTGTGCCTTTTGTATTAAATTCGGTTGCAATTTCTGTGTACCATCGTCAATAAGAACGTCCGTGGGATACAGTAAACCTGAAGTGAAGCATCGGAATCTAAAACTGGACTCGCAGGAGAGGTTCAAATCATCGAAATTTAGAGTGTCTGTTCTCTTGTACTTAAGTCGGCATTGTGCCTTTTGTATTAAATTCGGATGCAATTTCTGTGTTTCATCGACAATAAGAAGGTCCAACGGATACAGCAAACCTGAACTGAAGCATCGGATTCTAAAACTGAACTCACAGGAGAGGTTCAAATCATAGGAAATTTGAGTGTCAGTCCTCTTGTACTTAAGTCGGCATTGTGCCTTTTGTATTAAGTTCGGATGCAATTTCAGTGTTTCATCGCCAATAAGAAGGTCGAAGGGATACTGTAAACCTGAAGTGAAACATCAGAATCTAAAACTGGACTCACAGGAGAGGTTCAAATCATCGAAAGTTAGGGTGTCAGTCCTCTTGTACTTAAATCGTCATTGTGCATTTTGTATTAAATTCTGATGCAATTTCTGTGTTTCATCGTCAATAAGAAGGTCCAAGGGATACAGTAAACCGGAAGTGAAGCATCGCAAGCTAAAACTGGACTCACAGGAGAGGATCAAATCATAGAGTGTTAGAGTGTCAGTCCTCTTGTACTTAAGTCGGCATTGTGCCTTTTGTATTAAATTCGGATGCTATTTCTGTGTTTCATCGTGAATAAGAAGGTCCAAGGTATACAGTAAACCTGAAGTGAAGCATCGGATTCTAAAACTTGACGCACAGGACAGGTTCAAATCATAGGAAGTTAGGGTGTCAGTCCTCTTGTACTTAAGTCGCCATTGTGCCTTTTGTATAAAATTCGGATGCAATTTCTGTGTTTCATCGTCAATAAGATAGTCCAAGGTAAACAGTAAACCTGAAGCGAAGCATCGGAATCTAAAACTGGTCTCACAGGAGAAGTTCATATCATAGAAAGATAGTGTCAGTCCTGTTGTACTTAAGTCGGCATTGTGCCGTTTGTATTAAATTCGGATGCAATTTCTGTGTTTCATCGTCAATAAGAAGGTCCAAGAGATACAGTAAACCTGAAGTGAAGCATCGGAATCTAAAACTGGACTCACAGGAGAGATTCAAATCATGGAAAGATGGAGTGTCAGTCATCTTGTATTTAAGTCGGCATTGTTCCTTTTGTATTAAATTCGGATGCAATTTCGGTGTTTCATCGTCAATAAGAAGGATATAAGAGATACAGTAAACCTAAAGTGAAGCATCGGAAACTAAAACTGGACTCACAGGAGAGGTTCAAATCGTAGAAAGTAAGAGTGTCAGTCCTCTTGTACTTAAGTCGGCATTGTTCCTTTTGTATTAAATTCGGGTAAAATTTCTGTGTTTCATCGTCAATAAGAAGGTCCAAGGGATACAGTAAACCTGAAGTGGAGCATCGGAATCTAAAACTGGACTCACAGGAGACGTTCAAATCATAGAAAGTTAGAGTGTCAGTCATCTTGTACTTATGTCGGCATTGTGCCTTTTGTATTAAATTCGGATGCAATTTCTGTGTTTCATCGTCAATATGAAGGTCCAAGAGATACAGTTAACCTGAAGTGAAGCATCGGTATCTAAAACTGGACTCACAGGAGAGGTTTATATCATAGAAAGTTAGTGTCAGTCCTCTTGTACTTAAGTCGGCATTGTGCCGTTTGTATTAAATTCGCATGCAATTTCTGTGTTCCATCGTCAATTAGAAGGTCCAATAGATACAGTAAACCTGAAGTGAAGCATCGGAATCTAAAACCGGTCTCACAGGAGAGGTTCATATCATAGAAAGTTAGAGTGTCAGTCCTCTTTTACTTAAGTCGGCATTGTTCATTTTGTATTAAATTCGGATGCAATTTTTGTGTTTCATCGTCAATAAGAAGGTCCAAGGGATACAGTAAACCTGAAGCGAAGCTCGGAATCTAAAACTGGACTCGCAGGAGAGGTTCAAATCATAGAAAGTTAGAGTGTCAGTCATCTTGTACTTAAGTCGGCATTATGCCCTTTGTATTAAATTCGGATGCAATTTCTGTGTTTCATCGTCAATAAGAAGGTCCAAGGGATACAGTAAACCTGAAGTGAAGCATCGGAATCTAAAACTGGACTCACAGGAGAGGTTCCATTCATAGAAAGTTAGAGTGTCAGTCATCTTGTACTTAAGACGGCATTGTGCCTTTTGTATTAAATTCGGATGCAATTTCTGTGTTTCATCGTCAATAAGAAAGTCCAAGGGATACAGTAAACCTGAAGTGAAGCATCGGAATCTAAAACTTCACTCTCAGGAGAGGTACAAATCATAGAAAGTTAGAGTGTCAGTCATCTTTTACTTGAGTCGGCACTGTGCATTTTGTATTAAATATGGATGCAATTTCTGTGTTTCATCGTCAATAAGAAGGTCCAAGAGATACAGTAAACCTGAAGTGAAGCATCGGAATCTAAAACTGCACTCACAGGAGAGGTTCTTATCATAGAAAGTTAGTGTCAGTCCTCTTGTACATAAGTCGGCATTGTGCCTTTTGTATTAAATTCAGATGCAATTTCTGTGTTTCATCGTCAATAAGATGGTCCAAGGGATACAGTAAACCTGAAGTGATGCATCGGAATCTAAAACTGGACTCACAGGAGAGCTTCAAATCATAGAAAGTTAGAGTGTCAGTCATCTTGTACTTAAGTCGGCATTGTAACTTTTGTATGAATTTCGGATGCAATTTCTGTGTTTTTAATCGTCAATAAGAATGTCCAAGAGATACAGTATACCTGAAGTGAAGCATCGGAAACTAAAAATGGACTCACAGGAGAGGTTCAAATCATAGAAAGTAAGAGTGTCAGTCCTCTTGTACTTATGTCGGCAATGTTCCTTTTCTATTAAATTCGGATAAAATTTCTGTGTCTCATCGTCAATAAGAAGGTCCAAGGGATACATTAAACCTGAAGTGAAGCATCGGAAGCTAAAACTGGACTCACAGGAGAGGTTCAAATCATCGAAAGTTAGTGTGTCAGTCCTCATGTACTTAAGACGGCATTGTGCCGTTTGTATTAAATTCAGATGCAATTTCTGTGTTTCATCGTCAATTAAAAGGTTCAAGGGATACAGTAAACCTGAAGTGAAGCATCGGAATCTAAAACTGGACTCACAGGAGAGGTTCAAATCATAGAGAGTTAGGGTGTCAGTCGTCTTGTACTTATGTCGGCATTGTGCCATTTGTAATAAATTTGGATGCAATTTCTGTGTTTCATCATCAATAAGAAGGTCCCGGGGACACAGTAAACCTGAAGTGAAGCATCAGAATCTAAAACTGGACTCACAGGAGAGGTTCAAATCATCGAAAGTTAGTGTGTCAGTCCTCATGTACTTAAGACGGCATTGTGCCGTTTGTATTAAATTCGGATGCAATTTCTGTGTTTCATCGTCAATTAAAAGGTTCAAGGGATACAGTAAACCTGAAGTGAAGCATCGGAATCTAAAACTGGACTCACAGGAGAGGTTCAAATCATAGAAAGTTAGTGTCAGTCCTCTTGTACTTAAGTCGGCATTGTGCATTTTATATTAAATTCAGATGCAATTTCTGTGTTTCATCGTCAATAAGAAGGTCCAAGGGATACAGTAAACCTGAAGTGAAGCATCGGAATCTAAAACTGGACTCACAGGAGAGATTCAAATCATGGAAAGATGGAGTGTCAGGCATCTTGTACTTAAGTCGGCATTGTTCCTTTTGTATTAAATTCGGATGCAATTTCGGTGTTTCATCGTCAATAAGAAGGATATAAGAGATACAGTAAACCTGAAGTGAAGCATCGGAAACTAAAACTGGACTCACAGGAGAGGTTCAAATCGTAGAAAGTAAGAGTGTCAGTCATCTTGTACTTAAGTCGGGATTATGCCCTTTGTATTAAATTCGGATGCAATTTCTGTGTTTCATCGTCAATAAGAAGGTCCAAGGGATACAGTAAACCTGAAGTGAAGCATCGGAATCTAAAACTGACTCACAGGAGAGGTTCATTTCATAGAAAGTTAAAGTGTCAGTCCTCTTGTACTTAAGTCGGCATTGTTCCTTTTGTATTAAATTCGGATGCAATTTCTGTGCTTCATCGTCAATAAGAATGTCAAAGGGATACAGTAAACCTGAAGTGAAGCATCGGAATCTAAAACTGGACTCACAGGAGAGGTTCCATTCATAGAAAGTTAGAGTGTCAGTCATCTTGTACTTAAGACGGCATTGTGCCTTTTGTATTAAATTCGGATGCAATTTCTGTGTTTCATCGTCAATAAGAAAGTCCAAGGGATACAGTAAACCTGAAGTGAAGCATCGGAATCTAAAACTTCACTCTCAGGAGGGGTACAAATCATAGAAAGTTAGAGTGTCAGTCATCTTTTACTTGAGTCGGCACTGTGCATTTTGTATTAAATATGGATGCAATTTCTGTGTTTCATCGTCAATAAGAAGGTCCAAGAGATACAGTAAACCTGAAGTGAAGCATCGGAATCTAAAACTGTACTCACAGGAGAGGTTCATATCATAGAAAGTTAGTGTCAGTCCTCTTGTACATAAGTCGGCATTGTGCCTTTTGTATTAAATTCAGATGCAATTTCTGTGTTTCATCGTCAATAAGATGGTCCAAGGGATACAGTAAACCTGAAGTGATGCATCGGAATCTAAAACTGGACTCACAGGAGAGGTTCAAATCATAGAAAGTTAGAGTGTCAGTCATCTTGTACTTAAGTCGGCATTGTAACTTTTGTATGAATTTCGGATGCAATTTCTGTGTTTTTAATCGTCAATAAGAATGTCCAAGAGATACAGTATACCTGAAGTGAAGCATCGGAAACTAAAAATGGACTCAGAGGAGAGGTTCAAATCATAGAAAGTAAGAGTGTCAGTCCTCTTGTACTTAAGACGGTATTGTGCCTTTTGTATTAAATTCGGATGCAATTTCTGTGTTTCATCGTCAATAAGAAAGTCCAAGGGATACAGTAAACCTGAAGTGAAGCATCGGAATCTAAAACTTCACTCTCAGGAGAGGTACAAATCATAGAAAGTTAGAGTGTCAGTCATCTTTTACTTGAGTCGGCACTGTGCATTTTGTATTAAATATGGATGCAATTTCTGTGTTTCATCGTCAATAAGAAGGTCCAAGAGATACAGTAAACCTGAAGTGAAGCATCGGAATCGAAAACTGTACTCACAGGAGAGGTTCATATCATAGAAAGTTAGTGTCAGTCCTCTTGTACATAAGTCGGCATTGTGCCTTTTGTATTAAATTCAGATGCAATTTCTGTGTTTCATCGTCAATAAGATGGTCCAAGGGATACAGTAAACCTGAAGTGATGCATCGGAATCTAAAACTGGACTCACAGGAGAGGTTCAAATCATAGAAAGTTAGAGTGTCAGTCATCTTGTACTTAAGTCGGCATTGTAACTTTTGTATGAATTTCGGATGCAATTTCTGTGTTTTTAATCGTCAATAAGAATGTCCAAGAGATACAGTATACCCGAAGTGAAGCATCGGAAACTAAAAATGGACTCACAGGAGAGGTTCAAATCATAGAAAGTAAGAGTGTCAGTCCTCTTGTACTTATGTCGGCAATGTTCCTTTTCTATTAAATTCGGATAAAATTTCTGTGTCTCATCGTCAATAAGAAGGTCCAAGGGATACAGTAAACCTGAAGTGAAGCATCGGAAGCTAAAACTGGACTCACAGGAGAGGTTCAAATCATCGAAAGTTAGTGTGTCAGTCCTCATGTACTTAAGACGGCATTGTGCCGTTTGTATTAAATTCGGATGCAATTTCTGTGTTTCATCGTCAATTAAAAGGTTCAAGGGATACAGTAAACCTGAAGTGAAGCATCGGAATCTAAAACTGGACTCACAGGAGAGGTTCAAATCATAGAGAGTTAGGGTGTCAGTCGTCTTGTACTTATGTCGGCATTGTGCCATTTGTAATAAATTTGGATGCAATTTCTGTGTTTCATCGTCAATAAGAAGGTCCCGGGGACACAGTAAACCTGAAGTGAAGCATCAGAAACTAAAACTGGACTCACAGGAGAGGTTCAAATCATAGAAAGTTAGAGTGTCAGTCATCTTGTACTTAAGTCGGCATTGTAACTTTTGTATGAATTTCGGATGCAATTTCTGTGTTTCATCGTCAATAAGAATGTCAAAGGGATACAGTAAACCTGAAGTGAAGCATCGGAATCTAAAACTGGACTCACAGGAGATATTCCATTCATAGAAAGTTAGAGTGTCAATCATCTTGTACTTAAGACGGCATTGTGCCTTTTGTATTAAAGTCGGATGCAATTTCTGTGTTTCATCGTCAATAAGAAAGTCCAAGGGATACAGTAAACCTGAAGTGAAGCATCGGAATCTAAAACTTCACTCTCAGGAGAGGTACAAATCATAGAAAGTTAGAGTGTCAGTCATCTTTGACTTGAGTCGGCACTGTGCATTTTGTATTAAATATGGATGCAATTTCTGTGTTTCATCGTCAATAAGAAGGTCGAAGAGATACAGTAAACCTGAAGTGAAGCATCGGAATCTAAAACTGTACTCACTGGAGAGGTTCATATCATAGAAAGTTAGTGTCAGTCCTCTTGTACATAAGTCGGCATTGTGCCTTTTGTATTAAATTCAGATGCAATTTCTGTGTTTCATCGTCAACAAGATGGTCCAAGGGATACAGTAAACCTGAAGTGATGCATCGGAATCTAAAACTGGACTCACAGGAGAGGTTCAAATCATAGAAAGTTAGAGTGTCAGTCATCTTGTACTTAAGTCGGCATTGTAACTTTTGTATGAATTTCGGATGCAATTTCTGTGTTTTTAATCGTCAATAAGAATGTCCAAGAGATACAGTATACCTGAAGTGAAGCATCGGAAACTAAAAATGGACTCACAGGAGAGGTTAAAATCATAGAAAGTAAGAGTGTCAGTCCTCTTGTACTTAAGTCGGCAATGTTCCTTTTCTATTAAATTCGGATAAAATTTCTGTGTCTCATCGTCAATAAGAAGGTCCAAGGGATACAGTAAACCTGAAGTGAAGCATCGGAAGCTAAAACTGGACTCACAGGAGAGGTTCAAATCATCGAAAGTTAGTGTGTCAGTCCTCATGTACTTAAGACGGCATTGTGCCGTTTGTATTAAATTCGGATGCAATTTCTGTGTTTCATCGTCAATTAAAAGGTTCAAGGGATACAGTAAACCTGAAGTGAAGCATCGGAATCTAAAACTGGACTCACAGGAGAGGTTCAAATCATAGAGAGTTAGGGTGTCAGTTGTCTTGTACTTATGTCGGCATTGTGCCATTTGTAATAAATTTGGATGCAATTTCTGTGTTTCATCATCAATAAGAAGGTCGCGGGGACACAGTAAACCTGAAGTGAAGCATCAGAAACTAAAACTGGACTCACAGGAGAGGTTCAAATCATCGAAAGTTAGAATGTCAGTCCTCTAATACTTAAGTCGGCATTGTGCCTTTTGTATTAAATTCGGTTGCAATTTCTGTGTACCATCGTCAATAAGAACGTCCGAGGGATACAGTAAACCTGAAGTGAAGCATCGGAATCTAAAACTGGACTCGCAGGAGAGGTTCAAATCATCGAAATTTAGAGTGTCTGTTCTCTTGTACTTAAGTCGGCATTGTGCCTCTTGTATTAAATTCGGATGCAATTTCTGTGTTTCATCGACAATAAGAAGGTCCAA
This sequence comes from Schistocerca americana, assembly GCF_021461395.2. Lineage (NCBI taxonomy): Eukaryota > Metazoa > Arthropoda > Insecta > Orthoptera > Acrididae > Schistocerca > Schistocerca americana. The sequence goes on from NC_060128.1 coordinate 2,349,191, forward strand.
CGGATACAGCAAACCTGAACTGAAGCATCGGATTCTAAAACTGAACTCACAGGAGAGGTTCAAATCATAGGAAATTTGAGTGTCAGTCCTCTTGTACTTAAGTCGGCATTGAGCCTTTTGTATTAAGTTCGGATGCAATTTCTGTGTTTCATCGCCAATAAGAAGGTCGAAGGGATACTGTAAACCTGAAGTGAAACATCAGAATCTAAAACTGGTCTCACAGGAGAAGTTCATATCATAGAAAGTTAGTGTCAGTCCTGTTGTACTTAAGTCGGCATTGTGCCGTTTGTATTAAATTCGGATGCAATTTCTGTGTTTCATCGTCAATAAGAAGGTCCACGAGATACAGTAAACCTGAAGTGAAGCATCGGAATCTAAAACTGCACTCACAGGAGAGGTTCATATCATAGAAAGTTAGTGTCAGTCCTCTTGTACTTAAGTCGGCATTGTGCATTTTATATTAAATTCAGATGCAATTTCTGTGTTTCATCGTCAATAAGGAGGTCCAAGGGATACAGTGAACCTGAAGTGAAGCATCGGAATCTAAAACTGGACTCACAGGAGAGATTCAAATCATGGAAAGATGGAGTGTCAGTCATCTTGTACTTAAGTCGGCATTGTTCCTTTTGTATTAAATTCGGATGCAATTTCGGTGTTTCATCGTCAATAAGAAGGATATAAGAGATACAGTAAACCTGAAGTGAAGCATCGGAAACTAAAACTGGACTCACAGGAGAGGTTCAAATCGTAGAAAGTAAGAGTGTCAGTCATCTTGTACTTAAGTCGGCATTATGCCCTTTGTATTAAATTCGGATGCAATTTCTGTGTTTCATCGTCAATAAGAAGGTCCAAGGGATACAGTAAACCTGAAGTGAAGCATCGGAATCTAAAACTGACTCACAGGAGAGGTTCATTTCATAGAAAGTTAAAGTGTCAGTCCTCTTGTACTTAAGTCGGCAATGTTCCTTTTCTATTAAATTCGGATAAAATTTCTGTGTCTCATCGTCAATAAGAAGGTCCAAGGGATACAGTAAACCTGAAGTGAAGCATCGGAAGCTAAAACTGGACTCACAGGAGAGGTTCAAATCATCGAAAGTTAGTGTGTCAGTCCTCATGTACTTAAGACGGCATTGTGCCGTTTGTATTAAATTCGGATGCAATTTCTGTGTTTCATCGTCAATTAAAAGGTTCAAGGGATACAGTAAACCTGAAGTGAAGCATCGGAATCTAAAACTGGACTCACAGGAGAGGTTCAAATCATAGAGAGTTAGGGTGTCAGTTGTCTTGTACTTATGTCGGCATTGTGCCATTTGTAATAAATTTGGATGCAATTTCTGTGTTTCATCATCAATAAGAAGGTCGCGGGGACACAGTAAACCTGAAGTGAAGCATCAGAAACTAAAACTGGACTCACAGGAGAGGTTCAAATCATCGAAAGTTAGAATGTCAGTCCTCTAATACTTAAGTCGGCATTGTGCCTTTTGTATTAAATTCGGTTGCACTTTCTGTGTACCATCGTCAATAAGAACGTCCGAGGGATACAGTAAACCTGAAGTGAAGCATCGGAATCTAAAACTGGACTCGCAGGAGAGGTTCAAATCATCGAAATTTAGAGTGTCTGTTCTCTTGTACTTAAGTCGGCATTGTGCCTCTTGTATTAAATTCGGATGCAATTTCTGTGTTTCATCGACAATAAGAAGGTCCAACGGATACAGCAAACCTGAACTGAAGCATCGGATTCTAAAACTGAACTCACAGGAGAGGTTCAAATCATAGGAAATTTGAGTGTCAGTCCTCTTGTACTTAAGTCGGCATTGAGCCTTTTGTATTAAGTTCGGATGCAATTTCTGTGTTTCATCGCCAATAAGAAGGTCGAAGGGATACTGTAAACCTGAAGTGAAACATCAGAATCTAAAACTGGTCTCACAGGAGAAGTTCATATCATAGAAAGTTAGTGTCAGTCCTGTTGTACTTAAGTCGGCATTGTGCCGTTTGTATTAAATTCGGATGCAATTTCTGTGTTTCATCGTCAATAAGAAGGTCCACGAGATACAGTAAACCTGAAGTGAAGCATCGGAATCTAAAACTGCACTCACAGGAGAGGTTCATATCATAGAAAGTTAGTGTCAGTCCTCTTGTACTTAAGTCGGCATTGTGCATTTTATATTAAATTCAGATGCAATTTCTGTGTTTCATCGTCAATAAGGAGGTCCAAGGGATACAGTGAACCTGAAGTGAAGCATCGGAATCTAAAACTGGACTCACAGGAGAGATTCAAATCATGGAAAGATGGAGTGTCAGTCATCTTGTACTTAAGTCGGCATTGTTCCTTTTGTATTAAATTCGGATGCAATTTCGGTGTTTCATCGTCAATAAGAAGGATATAAGAGATACAGTAAACCTGAAGTGAAGCATCGGAAACTAAAACTGGACTCACAGGAGAGGTTCAAATCGTAGAAAGTAAGAGTGTCAGTCATCTTGTACTTAAGTCGGCATTATGCCCTTTGTATTAAATTCGGATGCAATTTCTGTGTTTCATCGTCAATAAGAAGGTCCAAGGGATACAGTAAACCTGAAGTGAAGCATCGGAATCTAAAACTGACTCACAGGAGAGGTTCATTTCATAGAAAGTTAAAGTGTCAGTCCTCTTGTACTTAAGTCGGCATTGTTCCTTTTGTATTAAATTCGGATGCAATTTCTGTGTTTCATCGTCAATAAGAATGTCAAAGGGATACAGTAAACCTGAAGTGAAGCATCGGAATCTAAAACTGGACTCACAGGAGAGGTTCCATTCATAGAAAGTTAGAGTGTCAGTCATCTTGTACTTAAGACGGCATTGTGCCTTTTGTATTAAATTCGGATGCAATTTCTGTGTTTCATCGTCAATAAGAAAGTCCAAGGGATACAGTAAACCTGAAGTGAAGCATCGGAATCTAAAACTTCACTCTCAGGAGAGGTACAAATCATAGAAAGTTAGAGTGTCAGTCATCTTTTACTTGAGTCGGCACTGTGCATTTTGTATTAAATATGGATGCAATTTCTGTGTTTCATCGTCAATAAGAAGGTCCAAGAGATACAGTAAACCTGAAGTGAAGCATCGGAATCTAAAACTGTACTCACAGGAGAGGTTCATATCATAGAAAGTTAGTGTCAGTCCTCTTGTACATAAGTCGGCATTGTGCCTTTTGTATTAAATTCAGATGCAATTTCTGTGTTTCATCGTCAATAAGATGGTCCAAGGGATACAGTAAACCTGAAGTGATGCATCGGAATCTAAAACTGGACTCACAGGAGAGGTTCAAATCATAGAAAGTTAGAGTGTCAGTCATCTTGTACTTAAGTCGGCATTGTAACTTTTGTATGAATTTCGGATGCAATTTCTGTGTTTTTAATCGTCAATAAGAATGTCCAAGAGATACAGTATACCTGAAGTGAAGCATCGGAAACTAAAAATGGACTCAGAGGAGAGGTTCAAATCATAGAAAGTAAGAGTGTCAGTCCTCTTGTACTTAAGACGGTATTGTGCCTTTTGTATTAAATTCAAATGCAATTTCTGTGTTTCATCGTCAATAAGAAAGTCCAAGGGATACAGTAAACCTGAAGTGAAGCATCGGAATCTAAAACTTCACTCTCAGGAGAGGTACAAATCATAGAAAGTTAGAGTGTCAGTCATCTTTTACTTGAGTCGGCACTGTGCATTTTGTATTAAATATGGATGCAATTTCTGTGTTTCATCGTCAATAAGAAGGTCCAAGAGATACAGTAAACCTGAAGTGAAGCATCGGAATCGAAAACTGTACTCACAGGAGAGGTTCATATCATAGAAAGTTAGTGTCAGTCCTCTTGTACATAAGTCGGCATTGTGCCTTTTGTATTAAATTCAGATGCAATTTCTGTGTTTCATCGTCAATAAGATGGTCCAAGGGATACAGTAAACCTGAAGTGATGCATCGGAATCTAAAACTGGACTCACAGGAGAGGTTCAAATCATAGAAAGTTAGAGTGTCAGTCATCTTGTACTTAAGTCGGCATTGTAACTTTTGTATGAATTTCGGATGCAATTTCTGTGTTTTTAATCGTCAATAAGAATGTCCAAGAGATACAGTATACCTGAAGTGAAGCATCGGAAACTAAAAATGGACTCACAGGAGAGGTTCAAATCATAGAAAGTAAGAGTGTCAGTCCTCTTGTACTTATGTCGGCAATGTTCCTTTTCTATTAAATTCGGATAAAATTTCTGTGTCTCATCGTCAATAAGAAGGTCCAAGGGATACAGTAAACCTGAAGTGAAGCATCGGAAGCTAAAACTGGACTCACAGGAGAGGTTCAAATCATCGAAAGTTAGTGTGTCAGTCCTCATGTACTTAAGACGGCATTGTGCCGTTTGTATTAAATTCGGATGCAATTTCTGTGTTTCATCGTCAATTAAAAGGTTCAAGGGATACAGTAAACCTGAAGTGAAGCATCGGAATCTAAAACTGGACTCACAGGAGAGGTTCAAATCATAGAGAGTTAGGGTGTCAGTCGTCTTGTACTTATGTCGGCATTGTGCCATTTGTAATAAATTTGGATGCAATTTCTGTGTTTCATCGTCAATAAGAAGGTCCCGGGGACACAGTAAACCTGAAGTGAAGCATCAGAAACTAAAACTGGACTCACAGGAGAGGTTCAAATCATAGAAAGTTAGAGTGTCAGTCATCTTGTACTTAAGTCGGCATTGTAACTTTTGTATGAATTTCGGATGCAATTTCTGTGTTTCATCGTCAATAAGAATGTCAAAGGGATACAGTAAACCTGAAGTGAAGCATCGGAATCTAAAACTGGACTCACAGGAGATATTCCATTCATAGAAAGTTAGAGTGTCAATCATCTTGTACTTAAGACGGCATTGTGCCTTTTGTATTAAAGTCGGATGCAATTTCTGTGTTTCATCGTCAATAAGAAAGTCCAAGGGATACAGTAAACCTGAAGTGAAGCATCGGAATCTAAAACTTCACTCTCAGGAGAGGTACAAATCATAGAAAGTTTGAGTGTCAGTCATCTTTGACTTGAGTCGGCACTGTGCATTTTGTATTAAATATGGATGCAATTTCTGTGTTTCATCGTCAATAAGAAGGTCGAAGAGATACAGTAAACCTGAAGTGAAGCATCGGAATCTAAAACTGTACTCACTGGAGAGGTTCATATCATAGAAAGTTAGTGTCAGTCCTCTTGTACATAAGTCGGCATTGTGCCTTTTGTATTAAATTCAGATGCAATTTCTGTGTTTCATCGTCAACAAGATGGTCCAAGGGATACAGTAAACCTGAAGTGATGCATCGGAATCTAAAACTGGACTCACAGGAGAGGTTCAAATCATAGAAAGTTAGAGTGTCAGTCATCTTGTACTTAAGTCGGCATTGCAACTTTTGTATGAATTTCGGATGCAATTTCTGTGTTTTTAATCGTCAATAAGAATGTCCAAGAGATACAGTATACCTGAAGTGAAGCATCGGAAACTAAAAATGGACTCACAGGAGAGGTTCAAATCATAGAAAGTAAGAGTGTCAGTCCTCTTGTACTTAAGTCGGCAATGTTCCTTTTGTATTAAATTCGGATGCAATTTCTGTGTTTCATCGTCAATAAGAATGTCAAAGGGATACAGTAAACCTGAAGTGAAGCATCGGAATCTAAAACTGGACTCACAGGAGAGGTTCCATTCATAGAAAGTTAGAGTGTCAGTCATCTTGTACTTAAGACGGCATTGTGCCTTTTGTATTAAATTCGGATGCAATTTCTGTGTTTCATCGTCAATAAGAAAGTCCAAGGGATACAGTAAACCTGAAGTGAAGCATCGGAATCTAAAACTTCACTCTCAGGAGAGGTAAAAATCATAGAAAGTTAGAGTGTCAGTCATCTTTTACTTGAGTCAGCACTGTGCATTTTGTATTAAATATGGATGCAATTTCTGTGTTTCATCGTCAATAAGAAGGTCCAAGAGATACAGTAAACCTGAAGTGAAGCATCGGAATCTAAAACTGTACTCACAGGAGAGGTTCATATCATAGAAAGTTAGTGTCAGTCCTCTTGTACATAAGTCGGCATTGTGCCTTTTGTATTAAATTCAGATGCAATTTCTGTGTTTCATCGTCAATAAGATGGTCCAAGGGATACAGTAAACCTGAAGTGATGCATCGGAATCTAAAACTGGACTCACAGGAGAGGTTCAAATCATAGAATGTTAGAGTGTCAGTCATCTTGTACTTAAGTCGGCATTGTAACTTTTGTATGAATTTCGGATGCAATTCCTGTGTTTTTAATCGTCAATAAGAATGTCCAAGAGATACAGTATACCTGAAGTGAAGCATCGGAAACTAAAAATGGACTCAGAGGAGAGGTTCAAATCATAGAAAGTAAGAGTGTCAGTCCTCTTGTACTTATGTCGGCAATGTTCATTTTCTACTAAATTCGGATAAAATTTCTGTGTCTCATCGTCAATAAGTAGGTCCAAGGGATACAGTAAACCTGAAGTGAAGCATCGGAAGCTAAAACTGGACTCACAGGAGAGGATCAAATCATCGAAAGTTAGTGTGTCAGTCCTCATGTACTTAAGACGGCATTGTGCCGTTTGTATTAAATTCGGATGCAATTTCTGTGTTTCATCGTCAATTAAAAGGTTCAAGGGATACAGTAAACCTGAAGTGAAGCATCGGAATCTAAAACTGGACTCACAGGAGAGGTTCAAATCATAGAGAGTTAGGGTGTCAGTCGTCTTGTACTTACGTCGGCATTGTGCCATTTGTAATAAATTTGGATGCAATTTCTGTGTTTCATCATCAATAAGAAGGTCCCGGGGACACAGTAAACCTGAAGTGAAGCATCAGAAACTAAAACTGGACTCACAGGAGAGGTTCAAATCATCGAAAGTTAGAGTGTCAGTCCTCTAATACTTAAGTCGGCATTGTGCCTTTTGTATTAAATTCGGTTGCAATTTCTGTGTACCATCGTCAATAAGAACGTCCGAGGGATACAGTAAACCTGAAGTGAAGCATCGGAATCTAAAACTGGACTCGCAGGAGAGGTTCAAATCATCGAAATTTAGAGTGTCTGTTCTTTTGTACTTAAGACGGCATTGTGCCGTTTGTATTAAATTCGGATGCAATTTCTGTGTTTCATCGTCAATTAAAAGGTTCAAGGGATACAGTAAACCTGAAGTGAAGCATCGGAATGTAAAACTGCACTCACAGGAGAGGTTCATATCATAGAAAGTTAGTGTCAGTCCTCTTGTACTTAAGTCGGCAATGTGCATTTTATATTAAATTCAGATGCAATTTCTGTGTTTCATCGTCAATAAGAAGGTCCAAGGGATACAGTAAACCTGAAGTGAAGCATCGGAATCTAAAACTGGACTCACAGGAGAGATTCAAATCATGGAAAGATGGAGTGTCAGTCATCTTGTACTTAAGTCGGCATTGTTCCTTTTGTATTAAATTCGGATGCAATTTCGGTGTTTCATCGTCAATAAGAAGGATATAAGAGATACAGTAAACCTGAAGTGAAGCATCGGAAACTAAAACTGGACTCACAGGAGAGGTTCAAATAGTAGAAAGTAAGAGTGTCAGTCCTCTTGTACTTAAGTCGGCATTGTTCCTTTTGTATTAAATTCGGATAAAATTTCTGTGGTTCATCGTCAATAAGAAGGTCCAAGGGATACAGTAAACCTGAAGTGGAGCATCGGAATCTAAAACTGGACTCACAGGAGACGTTCAAATCATAGAAAGTTAGAGTGTCAGTCATCATGTACTTATGTCGGCATTGTGCCTTTTGTATTAAATTCGGATGCAATTTCTGTGTTTCATCGTCAATATGAAGGTCCAAGAGATACAGTTAACCTGAAGTGAAGCATCGGTATCTAAAACTGGACTCACAGGAGAGGTTTATATCATAGAAAGTTAGTGTCAGTCCTCTTGTACTTAAGTCAGCATTGTGCCGTTTGTATTAAATTCGCATGCAATTTCTGTGTTTCATCGTCAATTAGAAGGTCCAAGGGATACAGGAAACCTGAAGTGAAGCATCGGAATCTAAAACTGGACTCACAGGAGAGGTTCATATCATAGAAAGTTAGTGTCAGTCCTCTTGTACTTAAGTCAGCATTGTGCCGTTTATATTAAATTCGGATGCAATTTCTGTGTTTCATCGTCAATATGAAGTTCCAATTGATACAATAAACCTGAAGTGAAGCATCGGAATCTAAAACTGGACTCACAGGAGAGGTTCATATCATAGAAAGTTAGAGTGTCAGTCCTCTTTTACTTAAGTCGGCATTGGTAATTTTGCATTAAATTCGGATGCAATTTTTGTGTTTCATCGTCAATAACAAGGTCCAAGGGATACAGTAAACCTGAAGCGAAGCTCGGAATCTAAAACTGGACTCGCAGGAGAGGTTCAAATCATTGAAAGTTAGAGTGTCAGTCATCTTGTACTTAAGTCGCCGTTATGCCCTTTGTATTAAATTAGGATGCAATTTCTGTGTTTCATCGTCAATAAGAAGGTCCAAGGGATACAGTAAACCTGAAGTGAAGCATCGGAATCTAAAACTGACTCACAGGAGAGGTTCATTCCATAGAAAGTTAAAGTGTCAGTCCTCTTGTACTTAAGTCCGCATTGTTCCTTTTGTATTAAATTGGGATGCAATTTCTGTGTTTCATCGTCAATAAGAACGTCAAAGGGATACAGTAAACCTGAAGTGAAGCATCGGAATCTAAAACTTGACTCACAGGAGAGGTTCAAATCATAGAAAGATAGAGTGTCAGTCCTCTTGTACTTAAGTCGCCATTGTGCCTTTTGTATAAAATTCGGATGCAATTTCTGTTTTTCATCGTCAATAAGAAGGTCCAAGGTAAACAGTAAACCTGAAGTGAAGCATCGGAATCTAAAACTGGTCTCACAGGAGAGGTTCATATCATAGAAAGTTAGTGTCAGTCCTCTTGTACTTAAGTCGCCATTGTGCCGTTTGTATTAAATTCGGATGCAATTTCTGTGTTTCATCGTCAATAAGAAGGTCAAAGGGATACAGTAAACCTGAAGTGAAGCATCGGAATCTAAAACTGGACTCGCAGGAGAGGTTCAAATCAAAGTAAGTTAGAGTGTCAGTCATCTTGTGCTTAAGTCGACATTGTGCCTTTTGAATTAAATTCGAATGCAATTTCTGTGTTTCATCGTCAATAGGAAGGTCCATGGCTACAGTAAACCTGAAGTGTAGCATCGGAATCTAAAACTGCACTCACAGGAGCGGTTCACACCATAGAAAATTAGAGTGTCAGTCCACTTGTACTTAAGTCGGAACTGTTCCTTTTGCATTAAATTCGGATGGAATTTCTTTGTTTTATCGTCAATAAGAAGGTCCAAGGGATACAGTAAACCTGAAGTGAAGTATCGGAATCTAAAACTGGACTCCCAGGAGAGGTTCAAATCATAGAAAGTTGGAGTGTCAGTCATCTAGTACTAAAGTCGGCATTGTGCCTTTTGTATTAAATTCGGATGCAATTTCTGTGTTTCATCGTCAATAAGAAGTTCCAAGGGATACAGTAAACCTGAAGTGAAGCATCGGAATCTAAAACTGGACTCACAGGAGAGATTCAAATCATAGAAAGTTAGAGTGTCAGTCATCTTGTGCTTAAGTCGGCATTGTGCCTTTTGTATTAAATTCGGATGCAATTTCTGTGTTTCATCGTCAATAAGAAGGTCCAAGGTAAACAGTAAACCTGAAGTGAAGCATCGGAATCTAAAACTGGTCTCACAGGAGAGATTCATATCATAGAAAGTTAGTGTCAGCCCTCTTGTACTTAAGTCGCTATTGTGCCTTTTGTATAAAATTCGGATGCAATTTCTGTGTTTCATCGTCAATAAGAAAGTCCAAGGTAAACAGTAAACCTGAAGTGAAGCATCGGAATCTAAAACTGGTCTCACAGGAGAGGTTCATATCATAGAAAGTTAGTGTCAGTCCTCTTGTTCTTACGTCGGCATTGTGCCGTTTGTATTAAATTCGGATGCAATTTCTGTGTTTAATCATGAATTAGAAGGTCCAAGGGATACAGTAAACCTGAAGTGAAGCATCGGAATCTAAAACTGGACTCACAGGGGAGGTTCATATCATAGAAAGTTAGTGTCAGTCCTCTTGTACTTAAGTCGGCATTGTGCCGTTTCTATTAAATTCGGATGCAATTTCTTTGCTTCATCGTCAATAAGAAGGTCCAAGGGGTACAGTAAACCGGAAGTGAAGCATCGGAATCTAAAACTGGACTCGCAGGAGAGGTTCAAATCATCGAAATTTAGAGTGTCTGTTCTCTTGTACTTACGTCGGCATTGTGCCTTTTGTATTAAATTCGGATGCAATTTCTGTGTTTCATCGTCAATAAGAAGGTCCAACGGATACAGCAAACCTGAAGTGAAGCATCGGATTCTAAAACAGGACTCACAGGAGAGGTTCAAATCATAGAAAATTTGAGTGTCAGTCCTCTTGTACTTAAGTCGGCATTGTGCCTTTTGTATTAAATTCGGATGCAATTTCTGTGTTTCATCGTGAATAAGAAGGTCCAAGGGATACAGTAAACCTGAAGTGAAGCATCGGAATCTAAAACTTGACGCACAGGAGATTTTCAAATCATAGAAAGTTAGAGTGTCAGTCCTCTTGTACTTAAGTCGCCATTGTGCCTATTGTATAAAATTCGGATGCAATTTCTGTGTTTCATCGTCAATAAGAAGGTCCAAGGTAAACAGTAAACCTGAAGTGAAGCATCGGAATCTGAAACTGGTCTCACAGGAAAGGTTCATACCCTAGAAATTTGGTGTTAGTCCTGTTGTAATTAAGTCGGCATTGTGCCGTTTGTATTAAATTCAGATGCAATATCTGTGTTTCATCGTCAATAAGAAGGTCCAAAGGATACAGTAAATCAGAAGTGGAGCATCGGAGTCTAAAACTGGACTCACAGGAGACGTTCAAATCATAGAGGGTTTGAGTGTTAGTCCTCTTGTACTTAAGTCGGCATTGTGCCTTTTGCAATAAACTCGAATGCAATTTCTGTGTTTCATCGTCAATAAGAAGGTCCGAGGGATACAGTAAACCTGAAGTGAAGCATCGGAATCTAAAACTGGACTCGCCGGAGAGGTTCAAATCATCGATATTTAAAGTGTCTGTTCTATTGTACTTAAGTCGGCATTGTGAATTTTGTATTGAATTCGGATGCAATTTCTGTGTTTCATCATCAAGAAGAAGGTCCAAGGGATACAGTAAACCTGAAGTGAAGCATCGGAATCTAAAACTGGACTCACAGGAGAGGTTCAAATCATAAGATATTTGAGTGTCAGTCCTCTTGTACTTAAGTCGGCATTGTGCCTTTTGTATTAAATTCGGATGAAATTTCTGTGTTTCATCGACAATAAGATGGTCGAAGGGATACTGTAAACCTGAAGTGAAGCTTCGAAATCTAAAACTGGAGGCACAGGAGGGGTTCAAATCATCGAAAGTTAGGTTGTCAGACCTCTTGTACATAAGTCGGCATTGTGCATTTTGTATTAAATTCGGATGCAATTTCTGTGTTTCATCGTCAATAAGAAGGTCCAAGGGATACAGTAAACCTGAAGTGAAGCATCGGAATCTAAAACTGGACTCACAGGAGAGGTCCAAATCATGGAAAATTAGAGTGTCAGTCCTCTTGTACTTAAGTCGGCATAGTGCCTTTTGTAATAAACTCGGATGCAATTTCTGTGTTTCTTCGTCAATAAGAAGGTCCAAGGGATACAGTAACCCTGAAGTGAAGCATCGAAATCTAAAACTTGACTCACAGGAGTGGTTCATATGATAGAAAGTTATAGTGTCAGTGCTCTTGTACTTAAGTCGGCATTGTACCATTTGTATTAAATTCGGATGCAATTCCTTTGTTTCATCGTCAATAAGAAGGTCCGAGGGATACAGTAAACCTGAAGTGAAGCATCGGAATCTAAAACTGGACTCAATGGAGAGGTTCTAATCATCGAAAGTTAGAGTGTCAGTGCTCTTGTAGTTAAGTCGGCGTTGTGGCTTTTGTATTACATTTGGATGTAATCTCTGTGTTTCATCGTCAATAAGGTCCAAGGGATACAGTAAACCTGAAGTGAAGCATCGGAATCTAAAACTGGACTCACAGGAGAGGTTCAAGTCATAGAAAATTTGAGAGTCAGTCCTATTGTACTTAAGTCGGCATTGTGCATTTGGTATTAAATTCAGATGAAATTTCTGAGTTTCATCGTCAATAAGAAGGTCCATGGGATACAGTAAACCTGAAGTGAAGCATCGGAATCTAAAGCTGGACTCACAGCAGAGGTTCAAAACATCTAAAGTTAGAGTGTCAGTCCCCTTGTAGTTATGTCGGCATTGTTCCTTTTGTATTAAATTCGGATGCAATTTCTGTGTTTCATCGTCAATAAGAAGGTCCAAGGGATACAGTAAACGTGAAGTGAAGCATCGGAATCTAAAACTGGACTCACAGGAGAGGTTCAAATCATAGAGAGTTAGAGTGTCAGTCCTCCTGTACTTAAATCGTCATTGTGCCTTTTGTATTAAAATTGGATGCAATTGCTGTGTTTCATCATCAATAAGAAGGTCAAAGGGATACAGTAAACCTGAAGTGAAGCATCGGAATCTAAAACTGGACTCACAGGAGAGATTCAAATCATAGAAAGTTAGAGTGTCAGTCATCTTGTGCTTAAGTCGGCATTGTGCCTTTTGTATTAAATTCGGATGCAATTTCTGTGTTTCATCGTCAATAAGAAGGTCCAAGGTAAACAGTAAACCTGAAGTGAAGCATCGGAATCTAAAACTGGTCTCACAGGAGAGATTCATATCATAGAAAGTTAGTGTCAGCCCTCTTGTACTTAAGTCGCTATTGTGCCTTTTGTATAAAATTCGGATGCAATTTCTGTGTTTCATCGTCAATAAGAAAGTCCAAGGTAAACAGTAAACCTGAAGTGAAGCATCGGAATCTAAAACTGGTCTCACAGGAGAGGTTCATATCATAGAAAGTTAGTGTCAGTCCTCTTGTTCTTACGTCGGCATTGTGCCGTTTGTATTAAATTCGGATGCAATTTCTGTGTTTAATCATGAATTAGAAGGTCCAAGGGATACAGTAAACCTGAAGTGAAGCATCGGAATCTAAGACTGGACTCACAGGGGAGGTTCATATCATAGAAAGTTAGTGTCAGTCCTCTTGTACTTAAGTCGGCATTGTGCCGTTTCTATTAAATTCGGATGCAATTTCTTTGCTTCATCGTCAATAAGAAGGTCCAAGGGGTACAGTAAACCGGAAGTGAAGCATCGGAATCTAAAACTGGACTCGCAGGAGAGGTTCAAATCATCGAAATTTAGAGTGTCTGTTCTCTTGTACTTACGTCGGCATTGTGCCTTTTGTATTAAATTCGGATGCAATTTCTGTGTTTCATCGTCAATAAGAAGGTCCAACGGATACAGCAAACCTGAAGTGAAGCATCGGATTCTAAAACAGGACTCACAGGAGAGGTTCAAATCATAGAAAATTTGAGTGTCAGTCCTCTTGTACTTAAGTCGGCATTGTGCCTTTTGTATTAAATTCGGATGCAATTTCTGTGTTTCATCGTGAATAAGAAGGTCCAAGGGATACAGTAAACCTGAAGTGAAGCATCGGAATCTAAAACTTGACGCACAGGAGATTTTCAAATCATAGAAAGTTAGAGTGTCAGTCCTCTTGTACTTAAGTCGCCATTGTGCCTATTGTATAAAATTCGGATGCAATTTCTGTGTTTCATCGTCAATAAGAAGGTCCAAGGTAAACAGTAAACCTGAAGTGAAGCATCGGAATCTGAAACTGGTCTCACAGGAGAGGTTCATACCCTAGAAATTTAGTGTTAGTCCTGTTGTAATTAAGTCGGCATTGTGCCGTTTGTATTAAATTCAGATGCAATATCTGTGTTTCATCGTCAATAAGAAGGTCCAAAGGATACAGTAAATCTGAAGTGGAGCATCGGAGTCTAAAACTGGACTCACAGGAGACGTTCAAATCATAGAGGGTTTGAGTGTTAGTCCTCTTGTACTTAAGTCGGCATTGTGCCTTTTGCAATAAACTCGAATGCAATTTCTGTGTTTCATCGTCAATAAGAAGGTCCGAGGGATACAGTAAACCTGAAGTGAAGCATCGGAATCTAAAACTGGACTCGCCGGAGAGGTTCAAATCATCGATATTTAAAGTGTCTGTTCTATTGTACTTAAGTCGGCATTGTGAATTTTGTATTGAATTCGGATGCAATTTCTGTGTTTCATCATCAATAAGAAGGTCCAAGGGATACAGTAAACCTGAAGTGAAGCATCGGAATCTAAAACTGGACTCACAGGAGAGGTTCAAATCATAAGATATTTGAGTGTCAGTCCTCTTGTACTTAAGTCGGCATTGTGCCTTTTGTATTAAATTCGGATGAAATTTCTGTGTTTCATCGACAATAAGATGGTCGAAGGGATACTGTAAACCTGAAGTGAAGCTTCGAAATCTAAAACTGGAGGCACAGGAGGGGTTCAAATCATCGAAAGTTAGGTTGTCAGACCTCTTGTACTTAAGTCGGCATTGTGCATTTTGTATTAAATTCGGATGCAATTTCTGTGTTTCATCGTCAATAAGAAGGTCCAAGGGATACAGTAAACCTGAAGTGAAGCATCGGAATCTAAAACTGGACTCACAGGAGAGGTTCAAATCATGGAAAATTAGAGTGTCAGTCCTCTTGTACTTAAGTCGGCATAGTGCCTTTTGTAATAAACTCGGATGCAATTTCTGTGTTTCTTCGTCAATAAGAAGGTCCAAGGGATACAGTAACCCTGAAGTGAAGCATCGAAATCTAAAACTTGACTCACAGGAGTGGTTCATATGATAGAAAGTTATAGTGTCAGTGCTCTTGTACTTAAGTCGGCATTGTACCATTTGTATTAAATTCGGATGCAATTCCTGTGTTTCATCGTCAATAAGAAGGTCCGAGGGATACAGTTAACCTGAAGTGAAGCATCGGAATCTAAAACTGGACTCAATGGAGAGGTTCTAATCATCGAATGTTAGAGTGTCAGTGCTCTTGTACTTAAGTCGGCGTTGTGGCTTTTGTATTACATTTGGATGTAATCTCTGTGTTTCATCGTCAATAAGGTCCAAGGGATACAGTAAACCTGAAGTGAAGCATCGGAATCTAAAACTGGACTCACAGGAGAGGTTCAAGTCATAGAAAATTTGAGAGTCAGTCCTATTGTACTTAAGTCGGCATTGTGCATTTGGTATTAAATTCAGATGAAATTTCTGAGTTTCATCGTCAATAAGAAGGTCCATGGGATACAGTAAACCTGAAGTGAAGCATCGGAATCTAAAGCTGGACTCACAGCAGAGGTTCAAATCATCTAAAGTTAGAGTGTCAGTCCTCTTGTAGTTATGTCGGCATTGTTCCTTTTGTATTAAATTCGGATGCAATTTCTGTGTTTCATCGTCAATAAGAAGGTCCAAGGGATACAGTAAACGTGAAGTGAAGCATCGGAATCTAAAACTGGACTCACAGGAGAGGTTCAAATCATAGAGAGTTAGAGTGTCAGTCCTCCTGTACTTAAATCGTCATTGTGCCTTTTGTATTAAAATTGGATGCAATTGCTGTGTTTCATCATCAATAAGAAGGTCAAAGGGATACAGTAAACCTAAAGTGAAGCTTCGGAATCTAAAACTGGACTCACAGGAGAGGTTCAAATATTCGAAAGGTAGAGTGTCAGTCCTCTTGTACTTAAGCCGGCATTCTGCCTTATGTATTAAAATCGGATGCAATTTCTGTGTTTCATCGTCAATTAGAAGGTCCGAGGGATACAGTAAGCCTGAAGTGAAGCATCGGAATCTAAAACTGGACTCACAGGAGATGTTCAAATCATCGAAAGTTAGAGTGTCCGTCCTCTTGTAGTTATGTCTTCATTGTGCCTTTTGTATTAAATTCGGATGCAATTTCTGTGTTTCATCGTCAATAAGAAGGTCCAAGGGATACAGTAAACCTGAAGTGAAGCATCGGAATCTAAAACTGGACTCACAGGAGAGGTTCAAATCATAGAGGGTTAGAGTGTCAGTCCTCTTGTACTTAAGTCAGCATTGTGCCTTTTGTATTAAATTTGGATGCAATTGCTGTGTTTCATCATCAATAAGAAGGTCCAAGGGATACAGTAAACCTGCAGTGAAGCATCGGAATCTAAAACTGGACTCACAGCAGAGCTTCAAATCGTAGAGGGTTAGAGTGTCAGTCCTCTTGTACTTAAGTCGGCATTGTGCCTTTTGTATTAAATTAGGATGCAATTTCTGTGTTTCATCATCAATATGAAGGTCCAAGCGATACAGTAAACCTGAGGGGAAGCATCGGAATCTAAAACTGGACTCACAGGAGAGGTTCAAATCACGGAATGTTAGGTTGTTAGTCCTCCTGTAATTAAGTCGGCATTGTGCCTTTTGTATTAAATTCGAATGCAATTTCTGTTATTCATCGTATATACGAAGGTCCAAGGGATACAGTAAACCTGACGTGAAGCATCGGAAAGTAAATCTGGACTCACAGGAGAAGTTCAAATCATCGAAAGTTAGAGTGTCAGTCCTCTTGTACTTAAGTCGGCATTGTGCCTTTTGTATTAAATTCGGATGCAATTTCTGTGTTTCATCGTCAGTAAGAAGTTCCAAGCGATACAGTAAACCTGAAGTGAAGCATCGGAATCTAAAACTGGACTCACAGGAGAGGTTTAAATCATAGAAAGTTAGAGTGTCAGTCCTCTTGTACTTAAGTCGGCATTGTGCCTTTTGTATTAAATTCGGATGCAATTGCTGTGTTTCATCACCAATAAGAAGGTCCAAGGGATACAGTAAAACTGAAGTGAAGCATCGGAATCTAAAACTGGACTCACAGGAGAGGTTCAAATCATAGAGGGTTAGTGTTGTGACGTAACAAGACTGTAACGCCACACTGAAGTAGCCGAAAGAAAGGCACGCGTACACACACGGCGACTGGCGTCAAGTCTGGAACAAGATACGTTATGACTGCTATCAAGAAAATACGTAGCTGTGGAATATACCTAACTTTATTATTCCTTGTGATACATCTCTCTTGACTATACAAATGCGACTCGTAAGATAAATGCACTGTTACAATTGGCGCGTTGCTAGGTCGTAGCCATGGACTTAGCAGAAGGCTATTCTAACTGTCTCTCGGCAAATGAGAGGAAGGCTTCTTCCGTATTGTCGCTAGCAATGTCGTCTGTACAACTGGGCGAGTGCTATATCGTATCTCGAGACCTGCCTTGTTGTGGCGCTAGGTCTGCGATAACAGTGGCGACACGCGGGTCCTACATGTACTAATGGACTGTGGTCGATTTAAGCTACCACCTAGTAAGTGTGGTGTCTGGCGGTGACACCACAGTCAGAGTGTCAGTCCTCTTGTACTTAAGTCGGAATTGTGCGTTTTGTATTAAATTCGGATGCAATTTTTGTGTTTCATCGTCAATAAGAAGGTCCAACGGATACAGCAATCCTGAAGTGAAGCATCGGAATCTAAAACTGGACTGACAGGAGAGGTTCAAATCATAGGAAATTTGGGTGTCAGTCCTCTTGTACTTAAGTCGGCATTGTGCCTTTTGTATTACATTCGGATGCAATCTCTGTATTTCAACGTCAATAAGAAGGTCCAAGGGATACAGTAAACCTGAAGTGAAGCATCGGAATCTAAAACTGGACTCACAGGAGAGGTTCAAATCACAGGAAATTTGAGTGTCAGTCCTCTTGTCCTTAAGTCGTCATTGTGCCTTTTGTATTAAATTTGGATGAAATTTCTGTGTTTCATTGTCAATAAGAAGGTCGACGGGATACTGTAAACCTGAAGTGAAGCATCGGAATCTAAAACTGGACTCACAGGAGAGGTTCAAATCATCGAAAGTTAGGGTGTCAGTCCTCTTGTACTTAAGTCGGAATTGTGCCTTTTGTATTAAATTCAGATGCAATTTCTGTGTTTGATCGTCAATAAGAAGGTCCAAGTGATACAGTAAACCGGAAGTGAAGGATCGGAATCTAAAACTGGTCTCACCGGAAAGGTTCAAATCATCGAAAGTTAGAGTGTCAGTCCTCTTGTACTTAAGTCGGCATTGTGCCTTGTGTATTAAATTCGGATGCAATTTCTATGTTTCATCGTCAACACGGAGGTCCAAGGGATACAGTAAACCTGAAGTGAAGCATCGGAATCTAAAACTGGACTCACAGGAGAGCTACAAATCATAGAGAGTTAGAGTGTCAGTCCTCTTGTACTTAAGTCGGCATTGTGCATTTTGTATTAAATTCGGATGCAATTTCTGTGTTTCATCGTGAATAAGAAGGTGCAAGGGATATTGTAAACCTGTAGACATGCATCGGAATCTTAAACTGGACTCACAGGAGAGGTTCAAATCATAGAAAGTTATAGTGTCAGTCATCTTGTACTTAAGGTGGCATGGTGCCTTTTGTATTAAATTCGGATGCAATTTCTGTGTTTCATCGACAATAAGAAGGTCCAAGGGATACAGTAAACCTGAAGTGAAGCATCAGAATCTAAAACTGGACTCACAGCAGAGGTTCAAATAATAGAGAGTTAGAGTATCAGTCCTCTTGTACTTAAGTCGGCATTGTGCCTTTTGTATTAAATTTGGATGCAATTGCTGTGTTTCATCATCAATAAGAAGGTCCAAGGGATACAGTAAACCTGAAGTGAAGCATCGGAATCTAAAACTGGACTCACAGGAGAGGTTCAAATCGTCGAAAGTTAGGGTGTCAGTCCTCTCGTACTTAAGTCGGCATTGTGCCTTTTGTATTAAAATCGGATGCAATTTCTGTGTTTCATCGTCAATAAGAGGGTCCAAGGGGTACAGTAAACCTGAAGTGAAGCATCGGAATCTAAAACTGGACTCACAGGAGAGGTTGAAATAATAGAAAATTTGAGTGTCAGTCCTCTTGTGTTTAAGTCGGCATTGTGCCTTTTGTATTCAATTCGGATGCAATTTCTGTGTTTCATCGTCAATAAGAAGGTCCAAGGGATACAGTAAACCTGAAGTGAAGCATCAGAATCTAAAACTGGACTCACAGCAGAGGTTCAAATAATAGAGAATTAGAGTATCAGTCCTCTTGTACTTAAGTCGGCATTGTGCCTTTTGTATTAAATTTGGATGCAATTGCTGTGTTTCATCATCAATAAGAAGGTCCAAGGGATACAGTAAACCTGAAGTGAAGCATCGGAATCTAAAACTGGACTCACAGGAGAGGTTCAAATCGTCGAAAGTTAGGGTGTCAGTCCTCTCGTACTTAAGTCGGCATTGTGCCTTTTGTATTAAAATCGGATGCAATTTCTGTGTTTCATCGTCAATAAGAGGGTCCAAGGGGTACAGTAAACCTGAAGTGAAGCATCGGAATCTAAAACTGGACTCACAGGAGAGGTTGAAATAATAGAAAATTTGAGTGTCAGTCCTCTTGTATTTAAGTCGGCATTGTGCCTTTTGTATTCAATTCGGATGCAATTTCTGTGTTTCATCGTCAATAAGAAGGTCCAAGGGATACAGTAAACCTGAAGTGAAGCATCAGAATCTAAAATTGGACTCACAGAAGAGGCTTAAATCATCGAAAGTTAGAGTGTCAGTGCTCTTGTACTTAAGTCGACATTGTGCCTTTTGTATTAAGTTCGGATGCAATTTCTGTGTTTCATCGTCAATTAGAAGGTCCAAGGGATACAGTAAACCTGAAGTGAAGCATCGGAATCTAAAAATGGACTCACAGGAGATGTTCAAATCATCGAAAGTTCGAGTGTTAGCCCACTTGTAGTTATGTCGTATTGTGCCTTTTGTATTACATTCGGATGCAATTTCTGTGTTTCATCGTCAATAAGAAGGTCCAAGGGATACAGTAAACCTGAAGTCAAGCATCGGAATCTAAAACTGGACTCACAGGAGAGGTTCAAATCATAGAGAGTTATAGTGTCAGTCCTCTTGTACTTAAGTCGGCATTTTCCTTTTGTATTAAATTAGGATGAAATTTCTGTGTTTCATCGTCAGTAAAAAGTTCGAAGGGATACTGTAAACCTGAAGTGAAGCATCGGAATCTAAAACTGGACTCACAGGAGAGGTTCAAATCATCGAAAGTAAGGGTGTCATTCCTCTTGTCCTTAAGTCGGAATTGTGGCTTTTGTATTAAATTCGGATGCAATTTCTGTGTTTTCATCGTCAATAAGAAGGTCCAAGGGATACAGTAAACCTGAAGTGAAGCATCGGAATCTAAAACTGGACTCACAGGAGAGGTTCAAATCATCGAAAATTAGAATGTAAGTCCCCTTGTACTTAAGTTGGCATTGTGCCTTTTGTATTAAATTCTGATGCAATTTCGGTGTTTCATCGTGAATAAGAAGGTCCAAGGGATACAGTAAACCTGAAGTGAAGCATCGGAATCTAAAACTGAATTCACAGGAGAGGTTCAAATTAATAGGAAGTTAGAGTGTCAGTCCACTTGTACTTAAGTCGGCATTGTGCCTTTTGTATTAAATTCGAATGCAATTTCTGTGTTTCATCGTCAATAAGAAGGTCCAAGGGATACAGTAAACCTGAAGTGAAGCATCGGAATCTAAAACTGGACTCACAGGAGAGGTTCAAATCATAGAAAGTTAGAGTGTCAGTCCGCTTGTACATAAGTCGGCATTGTGCCTTTTGTATCAAAATCGGATGCTATTTCTGTGTTTCATCGTCAATAAGAAGGTCCGAGGGATACAGTAAACTTGAAGAGAAGCATCGGAATCTAAAACTGGACTCACAGCAGAGGTTCAAATCATCGAAAGTTAGAGTCTCAGTCCTCTTGTAGTTATGTCGGCATTGTGCGTTTTGTATTAAATTCAGATGCAATTTCTGTGTTTCATCGTCAAAAAGATGGTCCAAGGGATACAGTAAACGTGAAGTGATGCATCGGAATCTAAAACTGGACTCACAGGAGAGGTTCAAATCATAGAGATTTAGAGTGTCAGTCCTCTTGTACTTAAGTCGGCATTGTGCCTTTTGTATTAAATTTGGATGCAATTTGCTGTATTTCATCATCAATAAAAAGGTCCAAGGGATATAGTAAACCTGAAGTGAAGCATCGGATCTAAAACTGGACTCACAGGAGAGGTTCAAAATCTTCGAAAGTTGGAGTGTCAGTACTCTTGTACTTAAGTCGGCATTGTTCCTTTTGTATTAAATTCGGATTCAATTTCTGTGTTTCATCGTCAATAAGAAGGTCCAAGGGGTACTGTAAACGTGATGTGAAGCATCGGAATCTAAAACTGGACTCACAGGAGAGGTTCAAATCTTAGAAAGTTAGAGTGTCAGTCCTCTTGTACTTTTGTCGGCATTGTGCTTTTTGTATTCAATTTCGGATGCAATTTCTGTGTTCCATCGTCAATAAGAAGGTCCAAGGGATACAGTAAACCTGAAGTGAAGCATCAGAATCTGAAACTGGTCTCACAGAAGAGGCTTAAATCATCGAAAGTTAGAGTGTCAGTCCTCTTGTACTTAAGTCGGCATTGTGCCTTTTGTATTAAATTTGGATGTAATTTCTGTGTTTTCATCGTCAATTAGAAGGTCCAAGGGATACAGTAAACCTGAAGTGAAGCATCGGAATCTAAAACTAGACTCACCGGAGATTTTCAAATCATCGAAAGTTAGAGTGTCAGTCCTCTTGTAGATATGTCGGCATTGTGCCTTTTGTATTAAATTCGGATGCAATTTCTGTGTTTCATCGTCAATAAGAAGGTCCAAGGGATACAGTAACCTGAAGTGAAGCATCGGAATTTAAAAACTGGACTCACAGGAGAGGTTCAAATCATAGAAAGTTAGAGTGTCAGTCCGCTTGTACTTAAGTCGGCATTGTGCCTTTTGTATTAAATTCGGATGCTATTTCTGTGTTTCATCGTCAATAAGAAGGTCCAAGGGATACAATAAACCGAAAGTGTTGCATCGAAATCTAAAATTAGACTCACAGAGGATGTTCAAATCATAGAAAGTTATAGTGTCATTCATCTTGTACTTAAGTCAGCATTGGTGCCTTTTGTATTACATTCGGATGCAATTTTCTGTGTTTAATCGTCAAGAAGAAGGTCCAAGGTATACAGTAATCCTAAAGTGTAGC
The DNA here is from genome assembly GCF_021461395.2 of Schistocerca americana. Classification (NCBI taxonomy): domain Eukaryota; kingdom Metazoa; phylum Arthropoda; class Insecta; order Orthoptera; family Acrididae; genus Schistocerca; species Schistocerca americana. The sequence continues at coordinate 2,371,387 of NC_060128.1, forward strand.
ATCGAAATCTAAAA